>NC_034594.1:4356969-4400112 GCF_900095145.1 Mus pahari | reverse complement strand
TGTGTGTGTGTGTGTGTGTGTGTGTGTGTGTGTGTGTGTATGATAGAAATGCTTAATCTAGCTACATATTACTTTTGGTGTTGGGATGTGTATGTAGATATATAGGAAAGTTTAAAATAATAAAAGATAAAATAAAAATAATAACTAGATGTAATAAAATACTTAATATTCCTTGGAGGAATAAGTAAAGTACTATGCAGCTAGTTGCATAGCTTCAAAATACATAAAACACTGTTTTATAAATTTGAGATGGGATAGTTTAATCCACAAATTGCATGGGGAGTTTTAACATAACCCCTTAGGATGCTGATAAAATAAATAAACATTAAATATGGGTTAAATAAGATAACAATGTTTAAAACATTTTCAAGTCAATACTAAAAGAGAACAAGAGAGATATGGAGGAGGATAGAGAGGCAATAATCAAATGGAATATTATATTTTATTAACTACAAAATACATATTATATTTAAGTATATGTACTCTATAAAATATTTCCAAATACTTCCAGTGTGAAGACATCTAAAACAAGCAATAACACATTTGAGGGAATTGATGTCTTCAGGATGTTTTCTGACTATAACACAATAATCCTAGGAATAAATATGGCAAGAATAATTAAAAACTCCAGATGTCTTACTTTATGACAAACACTTTTATGTAACTTATAGATCCAACAAATCTTAATCAAATGTGAAGAATAGTGAGGACAAAGTAACCATGAAACAATCAAGTAGTTAGATATATAGTGTACAGAGGAACTAATATTTGGAGGCACGTTTATTACAGGTATTAGAAATGTAGAAATTATACAGGCAAATTCAGCAAACATTCAACATTAATTAGAAATTTTCAGTATATAAATCCAAAAGTGTGTCTGGAGACATGATACAGGGATGAAGAGCACAAACTGCTCTCAGAGGAGTTGGGTTTAGCTCACAGCCATCTGTTGGTTCAGCTCTAGGGTCACCTAATACCTTTGGCTTATAGAGCATGCGCAGTCAGGGGCACATAACCACACACACACTCATCAACAGAAATATTAAAAATGTATCTTTAAAAAGCAAAACAAGATGAACAACAGATGGAAGAAAATACTCGAATTAAGAGTTTAATCATAAGGGCTGGAGAGAGGGCACGGGGATAGCGACCCCTTGCAGAGGAATCGGGGTGAGATTCCAGCACCCATGTCAGGTAGCTCACAGCCACTTAAACTTCCATGGTAAAGCACCCCTTTCTGGCCTCTCTAGGCACTTGCAGTTCTGTGCGTATGTCCACACACAAACACACATATAGCTGTGAGTAAAAGCAAAATAAATCTTTTCTTTCAAAAGAAATTAATGTTACAAGAGATAGGTGGTGAAAAATCCATAAAGCAAAATGTGAAAACAGATGTCTAAAATGTAGCACTTGGAAACCCATATGGCCTCGTGGGTTTAACCACTTTGGAATATAACATGGCATAGATGATGTCATTGGAGATGGACATAATCTGTCAAATACAAGGAGCTTATGATACAGAGATGATACATTTTGGAACAGTCACATAATCTGCAAGGCAGCACTCTCTACAATGGAGCGACAGTGTATAAAAAAGATAAAAAAAACTCTGTGATTAACCTTTAATGGAAAAAATGATCAAATTGTGGTATGGTTCTCTAATGAAGTTTACAGAGTAATTGAAATTACTGTACTATGGATACATATGAGCATGTGACTCATCTTAAGACTATAATATTGAGCTAACACTGAACTCGCCAAATGATGAGTGTTTTATTATAAAAACATATACAAGCACAAGGAAGAAATGCATAGTATTTAACCAAATAGTCACATGACAACAGTACCAATCAAAGTAGGGACATCTAAACATGACTTTAGGACACTTATGTTTTGGGGTTGTTTTTTTTTTAGATTTTTTTATTATGTTTTTTTTGTTTGTTTGAGATTATATTTAAATTATATTTCTCAATCCCCTTTCCTCCCTCCAAATCCTCCCATATGCCCTTTCTCACTCTCCTTCAAATCCATGGCCTCCCTTTTCACTAGTGGCCACTGCATGCACACATGTATATACATATGCATTCCCAAATAGAATCTCTTTATGCAGTGCTATGTGTGTATATTTTGGGGGGCTGACTGCTTGACACTGCACAACTAATTGGTATGTTCTTCCCTGGGCAAGCCCACCCCTTCTGCTCCCAGCTCTTTCCTGTTGCCTACAGTTGTTTGGATCCTGTCGATACCTCATGGCACCTCTATGAACACAGGAGACTTCTCTTACTCAGATAGAGTGGGCAAAATGAAAATAATGTGAATCAGGCATAGACCAGGAAAAGCGTCAAAGGAAACACAGTTCTTCTGTGTTCTTTAATGCTATTATTATGCTGCAGATGCCTATGGGTCAATACGCTTCATGCCTTAGAGATAGATGTTATAAATATTAGCTTGCTTCTCATCAATATTTAATAAACAATTAGATAAGCTGTATTTTTTTAACAGAGCCTAAGAGGAAAATGTCCTTTCACTGCATGTGAAAGTGACACAAAGCCCAGAATATTTTCAGGGCATGCTGTCTAGTGTAGAAATTTCTTTTGGAAGAATCACACATGTCACTTTTATACCTCTGAGTGTCACTTAACCCAGCTGTCTCCTTCCTCTGTTCTGTGCCCTGCTATCTCCTCATGCAATCCTAGTTCCATTGGCCAGACATAGTTGGTTTTCCTATAGCTGTGATAAAACACTATGACCAAAGTGACTCGGGAGGAAAGGGCTCTCTTTGGCTTGTTGTTTACAGTCCATTGTTTAGGGAAGCCAAAGACAGAATTCAAGGCATCAGAGTCTGGCAGAAACCACATAGAAATGCTGCTTTGCAGCTTGCTTCCTCCTGCTTACTCAGCTAGTTCTCTTACACACCCCAGGCCCACCTGCCTTACTTGCTCCATTCACAATGGCCTGAGTACAGCTACTTCAGTAGAAGTTAAGAGAATATCTCACGGACATGATAACAGGCCAATCAGACAGAGGCGATTCTTCAGCTGAGGTTTTCTCTTTCCAAGTGACTTTAGCTTTGTGTCAAGTTGATAGCTGAATGTGACTGAGACATTATCTTTACTTCTTTAGACAAATGCAGTCATTCTACCTTCCCTTCCTCCTGTCCAGTCACTCTGTGGCCAGGGGAATTTTTCCCTCCAGAAAAGCTTCTTACCATCAATTCTTCCTCAAACTTTTGATGAAACCGTCCTTTCAATGTCTTGGGTTGGTTTTCATCATAGGAACAAATGCTTTAGCCACAGCTGCAAATCTTAAACATCTAGCTCGGGTGCTTGTCTCCTCTATTTTAGGTTCCCACATCTTTGCCTACCATGGAGGCATACTGGGCTTCTGTGGATCCCAACAAGGCCGTTGTTCTCTCCAATGGATCCACAGGGCCTGTGCAAATGCTAGCTTATCTCTGTTTTGTGTCAGCAATTTGTTTCCATGCCTCTTTTACATAGTCAACGTTGGAGATTTTAAAAAGAATAGCAAAAAATAATACAGGCAATCTGATGGAAACATTAAAACTAAGTAGTGTGCATCTCATGCCAATAGAGGAAAGTATTTAAGATGCAAGGCAAGAAAAAAAATGAGAAGAAAGTTGGAAACACCTTCTGTTGTGGTGAAATAAATGAATTAAGACACTATATAGAGCAAAGAGATTAGCAGGATTTCTAGGGTTGGCATATTCTGTTCCCATTCTGACATTTCTATACCTTCTTGTCAATGATTTCTGAAATACATTCTCCCCTACATTTACCTAGTGAAGTTTGTTTGTCCCCCACCCCAACCCTTTGCACTGTTCCCTGAATGTGGCGTTCCCCACTTGTGCCAAATCATAAGGTCATAGAAAAGATGGAGCGAAGATGAGACTCCACCTTACACAAGGCTTCTTTGATCACTTTGTTATCTAATGAGCTATAACCATTCTTGTCCCCAAGATCCAGTTTAGCAGTTGTAGGAATACATTCTTTGCAACCTATTTTCCTAAGGGTTCAACCTCTCTTCTAGCCCACCACCCAGCAGAGGTAGTGAAAGAGAAAGGTTATTAGGATATGGGGGAAGTAGACCTGTTCAGCAGTAGTTCTTTGAGAGGGATCTTCTTGGGCAGCAGTCCAGTCTATAGCAAATACCAAATACAATTCAGCAGCTGCAGACCAGTCCTCTAGACAGGAAGACACCACACACAAACGGGCAACTACAGTCCAGTCCTTCAATTAGCAGACACCAGGCAGCTGTAGTTCAATCCTGAAGAAACCACCAGGTTTGTCAACCTGCCTGAGGCGAGGCTTTGGAAGTGGCAAGCTGCTTCTGGAACCTCACGAGCAGTTCTTGGGAGTTTCTCTCAAAGTCAAGAGTTATCACAAATTGAGCTCAACAGCACTATGTAAGGTGAACCAAAACATGTGTGTCTTTAGTGAAGAATAGTGAACCAAACCAAACCAAGGCTCAGTGCTTGTCTCCCACTGTCTGTGGAGTCATATTTACACTCCTTAATCAACTGTCTTTTCATGTGTTTGTTTCCAAGCATCCTTTCACCTGTTGATTCAGGAGGACAGGCTTTCATGAGTTTGCTTTAGCAAGGCATCTTTTCATCTGTGTGCCCCAGCAAGACATCATTTGACACAACTAACTTTCCAAAGAACTAGAAATGTCCATTTTAAGCAGTGTTTGTGGCCATGTCACCAGTCAGCCAGGAGCCAGAATTCTTCAGTTATCAAGAGGGAACCAAAGGACTTACAAGCAAGTTTTGGAAGAGTGCCCAGATGACGTGGAGAGGAAACAGCATCGTGAGAGCCATGAACACACTGGTCAGGACTCAGTATGACTTGAGCTCACACATTGCAACTCTAAATGTACCAGTGAATCTTCTGAGCACAGAGCACACATATGGACCACAAATTCATGCTCATCTTTCCAAAGTCTTTTCATTAAAAACTAAAGTTTAATCATCTGACTATCAAGTCACTATAAGACATCTAAAAATTAATATATGACTATGAAAACTCCCTGCTACCAGAATGCAGGTAGTTATGAACCCACAATGTCGATGTAACACTGAATAGAAAACCTTAGGTGAAAAGCTGTGGTAACCCTAATTAGCTCATATCTAAATTGGTAATGGAATGGAAGTAATACAGCAAGCACAATTTGGATCTACCTACAAAATGAACCAGCCTGGTGGGGTATCAAACTCTAAAGGAAATAATCTGTGTAATATTGTACAAATAAAGTCTATTAAACTCTATGATCCTATTGAATAAAATTTCTGACAGTTTATGATGAAAATTTCAGTAGGTTTAGGGTGTGTTTGTGTGTGTGTGTGTGTGTGTGTGTGTGTGTGTGTGTGTGTGTATCAGTTATAATTTTTAAAAGTCATGCACTGAATTTGGGAAAAAGTGGAGTGGACAGGAGAAAAGTTGGGGGGTAAGATTGGGAGTGATGTAGTTGTACCGCTCATTTTTGAAGTTCTTAGAATAATTTTTGAGTCAACAATTTTAGTCAGTTTATATATTAATTATACTATTTTGTAAATTTTTTTTTTGCCCCACAACACCATAGTCTAAGAATATTAAGGGTTTGTATAGTCAGTTTTCAGTTGGGGAGGATTGGAACCACACTCTTGGGAGTGTGACAAGTCAGCTGCCTTGTGAGCACTGTGAGTCACGAGTCTTGGTGCTACTTCATAACCAGTACTGTTTTCATGACTGCCCTTTAAAGTTCCCTTCTTAGACGTTTCTTCTAATCATCTATTGTCAAAAATTTAACGACACAGTATATTGCATATTTAGTTATATGCTTTATGCCCATTTGTGTTTCATATATAAAAGTAAGTATAACTTTCCTTTTTTTCTTTTTGTATTAGATATTTTCTTTATTTACATTTCAAATGCTATCCCGAAAATTCCCTGTACCCTCCCCCTACCCTGCTCCCCTACCCACCCACTCCCACTTCTTGGCCCTGGCATTCCCCTGTACTAGAGCATAAAAAGTTTGCATATAGCCTAGGGGCCTATCTTCCCAATGATGGACAACTAGGCCATCTTCTGCTACAGAAGATGCAGCTAGAGACATGAGCTCTGGGGGTACTGGTTAGTTCATATTGTTTTTCCATCTATAGGGTTGCAGATCCCTTCAGTACAATGGGTTCTTCTCTAGCTCCTCCACTGGGGACGCTGTGTCCCATCCTATAGATGCCTATGAGCACCCACTTCTGGATTTGCCAGGCACTGGCATAGCCTCATGGGAGACGGTTATATCAGGGTCTCTTCAGCAAAATCTTGCTGGCATGTGCAATAATCTAAGGGCTTGGCAGCTGATGATGGGGAGGATCCCCGGGTGGGGTAGTCTCCAGATATTTCATCCTTTTGTCTTAGATCCAAACTTTGTCTCTGTAACTCTTTTCATGGGTATTGGGTTCCCTATTTTAAGGAGGAATGAAGTATCCACATGTTGGTCTTCCTTCTTGGTTTTCTTGTGTTTTGCAAATTGTATCTTGGGTATTCTATGTTTCTGGGCTGATATCCACTTATCAGTGAATGCATCAGTGAATCAAGTGACTTCTTTTGTAATTGGGTTACCTCACTAAGGATGATATCCTCCAGATATATAAATTTGGCCAAGAATTTCATAAAATCATCATTTTGAATAGCTGAGTAGTACTCCATTGTGTAATGTACCACATTTTCTGAATCCATTCATCTGTTGAGGAACATCTGGGTTCTTTCCAGCTTCTGACTATTATAAATAGGGCTGCTATAAACATAGTGGAGCATGTGTTCTTATTACCAGTTGGGACATCTTCTGGATATATGCCCAGGAGAGGTATTGCTGGATCTTCCGGTAAAACTATGTCCAATTTTCTGAGGAACCACCAGACTGATTTCCAGAATGGTTGTACAAGTTTGCAGTCCCACCAGAAATGGAGGAGTGTTCCTCTTTCTCCACATCCTCACCACCATCTGCTGTCACCTGAATTTTTGATCTGAGCCATTCTGACTGGTGTGAGATGGAATCTCAGGGTTGTTTTGATTTGCATTTCCCTGATGATTAAGGATGTTGAACATTTTTTCAGGTGTTTCTCAGCATTTGGTATTCCTCAGTTGAGAACTCTTTGTTTAGCTGTGTACCCCATTTTTTAATGGGGTTATTTGAATTTCTGGAGTCCAGCTTCTTGAGCTCTTTGTATATTGGAAATTAGTCCCCTATCGATTTAGGATTGGTAAAAATCCTTTCTCAATCTGTTGGTGGCCCTTTTGTCTTGTTGACAGTGTCTTTTGCCTTACAGAAGCTTTGCAATTTTATGATGTTGCAATTGTCAATTCTTGATTTTACAGCACAAGTCATTGCTGTTTTGTTTAGGAATTTTTCCCCAGGGCCCATATCTTCAAGGTGTTCCCCCACTTTCTTCTCTATAAATTTCAGTGTCTCTGGTTATATATGGAGGTCTTTGATCCACTTAAACTTGAGCTTTGTACAAGGAGATAAGAATTAATCAATTCTCATTATTCTACATGATAACAGCCAGTTGTGCCAGCACCATTTGTTGAAAATGCTGTCTTTTTTCCACTGAATGGTTTTAGCTCCTTTGTCAAAGATTAAGTGACCATAGGTGTGTGGATTCATTTCTGGATCTTCAATTCTTTTCCATTGATCTACATGTCTGTCGCTGTACCAATACCATGCAGTTTTTATCACAATTGCTCTGTAGTACAGCTTAAGGTCAGGCATGGTGATTCCACCAGAGGTTCTTTTATTGTTGAGAATATTTTATTGTTGAGAATAGTTTTTGCTACCCTAGGTTATTATTCCAGATGAATTTGCAAATTACCCTTTCTAACTCAGTGAAGAACTGAGTTGGAATTTTGATGGAGATTGTATTAAATCTGTAGATTGCATTCGGCAGGATAGCCATTTTGACTATGTTAGTCCTGCCAATCCATGAGCATGGGAGATTTGGTCTTCTCATTGTGTCCTGGATTTCCTGGATGTTTTGAGTTAGGATCTTTTTGCATTTTGCATTTTCTTTGATTGTTGTGTCCATGTTCCCTATGGAATCTTCTGCACCTGAGATTCTCTCTTCCATCACTTGTATTCTGATGCTGATGCTTGCATCTATGGTTCCTGATTTCTTTCCTAGGGTTTCTATCTCCAGTTTTTTTCTCACTTTGGGCTATCTTTAATGTTTCTACATCCCTTTTTAAGTTTTGGATGGTTTTGTTCAGTTCTATAACCTGTTTGGTTGTGTTTTCCTGTAATTCTTTAAGGGATCTTTGTGTTTCCTCTTTAAGGACTTCTACCTCTTTAGCAGTGTACTCTTGTATTTCTTTATGTGATTTTTAAGGTCCTTCTTAATGTCCTCTACCAGCATCATAAGATATGATTTTAAATCCTAGTCTTGCTTTTCGGGTGTGTTGGGATATCCAGGACTGGCTGAGGTGGGAGAGCTGGGTTCTGATGATGCTGAATCATTGGTTTTTAAAATTATTTTTTGAAATGCTTTTATAACTAGTACCACAATCACATTGGGCCACAAAATCTTACATATATTCTTAAAAATAAGATTGCAGAAAAATATCTTATGTCTTATTACATAAAAAAATAAAAATAAATAAGGGTTTATTGGGTGTATTAGTTACTTTTCTGTGGCTGTGATAAAATACCAGGACCAAAGATACTCTGGGAATAATTTATTCTGCTTTATGGTTCCAAGGGAAGATTCCATCCCCATTGGGAGTTGTTCACATCATGTTTGTTACACAGGACAGTTTGAAGATTCGGCTCTCTGGAACTTATTTCTGAAAAGTCATTGTTGATATGGTGTGCACATGAGCTTCCTCTCACTATTTCATACCAGTTGTTTAGCAGCTGATTCCTTGGGACAAGCAGCAGGCTCAGCTGTAAGAGTAAGAAGCTGAGAGATACAGTTTTATCCACAAGCACAAAGCAGAGAGAGTAAACCAGAAATAAGGTGACAGTGCATGCTCTCAAAGCCCACCCCCGTGACACACCTCGTCCAGCATGGCCACACCCCCTAAACATCCCAAAGGATGCCACCAGTTGTCAGTCTTCAAATACCTGAGCCTCTAGGGACATTTCTCATTCAGCAAAACCACATTGGGTGTAACTGTAATCATTTGGAATTTCAACACTTACACTTTAACCCTAAAAATATGACTATATTTTGGAGGGTATTGTAAGTAAAAAGCTTCAGTTTTTTTATGTGAATAATTTGAGATTCTGTTTTGGATTTTGAGTTTTATGCATTTGGTGACTATAAATGTAACTACTAAAAAGGAAAAAGAAAAGCTCAAATTGTATTTCCAAGAGTTTAATCAATTTTTCAAGAGTAAAATCAGTAAATCAAACAGTGTATATAATAGGGAAAGATCAGCACACATAAATACTTTTCATCCATCTCTGCTATTTTAACAACTGCACTAATGTAAAGTGATCATTTTGAACCAGCAAATTTTATGTCCTCAGGGTAAAATTGAAACAAAAGACTTAGACAATTGAGTGTTAGCTCTCTGTGAGACTTCAAAATTGAAATCATATTCTGAAACTATCAGTCAAGAGCTAGAAAATGTAGCCATCCTGGTACCTTTCGTTCCTCTGGCCATGTTTATGAGCCATTGCATTAGTGAAATAGACTGATTAGCTCTCTACAACAATTAAAAGATACATGCAAATTAACTCAGGACTGAGAGCTGAGGGTGGAGTGGCAAGGCAGAAGGGCAGAGCTGCCTGCAGAAATAGCTGGGAGATGCTTGCTTCAGGCCCATTTTAAAGGTGGGGGCTCTTTGAACCTTATTTCCAGAAAGTCACTGTTGACACGATATGTGTATTATTTCATAACAGTGATTTGACAAACTGATTAATTGACATGAACTTAATGTGGAACTGAGCAGAGGTCTTTTGAGGATGAGTAAAATGATGTAATTGATATCGTGGTAATTTATCCTGTGGAAGGGTAGAAATTCATCCACTCTGCAATAGATAATAAATGGTCAATCCATGGTCATCTTATTCTCTACCTGTTGCAGCCCTTTGATGATCTCTTAAGTCCAAATCAATAACTCTGTAGCTTTGATTTTATATATCCTGCAGAAACCTACTTCACCATTTGTAAAGACATTATATATCCAACTGCCCAGTCAATATTGCTACCCAAACTCCTGAGAAACAATTTGAATTCAAGTTTTCAAAAGTCAAAATTCTGATCATTCCCCAGAAGCTAATGCTGTCTCGGTAAACTTCTTAAATGCTCAGCTTCCAAACACCTGGCTGCCTTCCATAACTTTCCTCTTTCCCCTGCTCCAATTGGTTGAGTAAACCCAGCAGAATCCATTTGCTTCCTGTTCCTCTGGTGTGAGCAGCCTTCAGCTCCCAGGATGGCAGCTACTTTCACTGCAGGTGTCTCTTTTGCTCTTGCATGTTTACTCTGCACTTGACAGCCACAAGGATCCACTTTGAACCTGTCCAATTGCATTATCCCTGGGTTCAAAACCCACAACTCTTCTGCTATTCTCTCAATTAGAAACCGGCTCCTTACATTAGCATTCAAGACCTTGTAACAAGCTCTCCCACACTCCCTTTCACTGTCGGTATTAGATTTTTATTTACTTCTTACAAGAAATGCTCTACAGTAAACTACCCAAGCATAGTGGGTAGCTGATAGTGGGTAGCGGCTGCTGCTGTTTCTTGATCCAGGACTCCCTTATTTAACCAGTGGGTCTATATCACAGGATAGAAACCTCCTCTTCTGCTTTAGAAGTTCGCCTTGGCTCCTCTGAATAAGCACTGTCCCTATTTTATGGTTTTCTATCTTAGTTTCATGTGCAGCCTGAATTCCTCTTTGCCATGTGATATAATATTAGGACACAGGCATTTTAGGGGGTAAATATTTGAATCACCATTCTACCTTTATCATTATATTTTTTAGGTTAACCACAAGTATTCTAAACCCCTAACTACTACTTGCTGGCCATTCCAATGATGTCTTACTTTTCCTATTTACACATGGCTACCTCTGTCATTTCTTGATGGCTTTCCCTTTGCATTCTACCTTAGATTACAACCTACCTGGGCTAAACTCTACAGCATGTATCCACGTTCTAATTTATATTTTGCTTACAAGTGTTTATTATGTTTTCTCTTGCTGTTGATATCTTTCTGTTTTATTTGCTTCATATCCCCAGTTTAGAACACTGTTACTAGAGGAATGGATACAGAAAATGTGGTATACAATGGAGCACTACGCAGCTATTAAAAACACTGAATTTATGAAATTCTTGGGCAAATGGATGCATCTGGAGGATATCATCCTTAGTGAGGTAACCCAATCACAAAAGAAGTCACTAAATATGCACTCACTGATAAGTGGATATTTACCCAGAAACTTAGAATACCCAAGATACAATTTGCAAAACACAAGAAAATCAAGAAGAAGGAAGACCAACATGTGGATATTTCATTCCTCCTTAGAATAGGGAACAAATTACCCATGGAAGGAGTTACAGAGACAAAGTTTGGAGCTAAGATGAAAGGATGGACCATCCAGAGACTGCTCCACCCAGGGATCCATCCCATCACCAGCCACCAAACCCAGACACTATTGCACATGCCAGCAAGATTTTGCTGAAAGGACCCTGATATAGCTGTCTCATGTAAGGCTATGCCAGTGCCTGGAAAATACAGAAATGGATGCTCACAGTCATCTATTGGATGTAACACAGGGCCCCCAATGGAGGAACTAGAGAAAGTATCCAAGGAGCTGAAGGGNGCTGCAACCCTATAGGTGGAACAACAATATGAACTAACCAGTACTCCCAGAGCTCCTGTCTCTAGCTGCATATGTAGCAGAAGATGGCCTAGTCGACCATCATTGGGAAGAGAGGTCCCTTGGTCTTGGAAACTTTATATGCCCCAGTACAGGGGAATGCCAGGGCCAGGAAGCAGGTGTGGGTGGTTTGGGGAGGAGGTGGGGGAGGGTATTGGGGAGTTTCGGGATAGCATTTGAAATGTAAATGGAGAAAATATCTAATAAAAACTGAAAAAAAAAAGAACATTGTTATTTACAGAACTTCACTCAATCAGTATCGGGTGAACTGAATGTTATTGCTAGAAACCTTTGGTTATTCTGAAAGAAAAGTGTAATTATGACATCAGGATTATGAGGCTTGTGGCTAGCCTGAAGCCCGGGAAGAAATTTCTGATTATTCTTGCCATGTTCTGCAAATTTCTATTAAAAATATAATTGTGCACATTACGAGAGTTGAATTTATTAGACTCACCACCAGAGCGATTATTCAGCTTTGTAATTAAGTTGAGGCATGTATGTACTTGCTTTTGTGTTGAGCATAAATCACAGTCCACCAACCTAGCTCTGTAAGTCACTTTCGGTCCTCCTAACTCAAATTAATATCCTAGCCCAAGATGCCAGCAGACTAAAGTAGTAGATAACCAAATATCCATCTGCTTAGACATGTTTCTGAGGTTTTATACAGAGCCAAGACATTGCAGAGGGTGAAAGGAACATGATGCACTCTTTTCTCTTGCTGTGTCAGATGTAGTGAAAATCCCCTTAATAACTTGAACTCATGTCTTCTCTTCCTGAGGTGATCTTCTTGAAAGAAGGTCTCTTGCAAGTCCCTGACCAGAGGTACCCCTTGAGAAGGAGCCTATGGATTCTTCTTTGGCTTTCCCCCTTCAGACCCATAAAAGTGACTCCTGGTTCTACGAATGGAGCTGGCATGAATCTTGGTGTCATCTCTGTGTGTGGATTTTATACACATCCTGTATCATTAAGGATCTTTCTCAGATATGAGGCTCACCTCACTTGCAAGCAGAGCATCATTGTATGTACCAATCAGAAACCACACAAACCTTAACAGCAAATTGATGCCTATGGCTTATTTTTTAAGTGGATTTTACTATTTCAAATTCAAGGTTCATGACAAGTTGAAGAGCAATTTGTCTTATTTATTTTACACTGCTGTGACAAAACACCATGACCAAAAGCAAATTGAGGAGGAATGAGTTTACTTCATCTTACAACTGTCAGGTCACACTTTACCTCTTAGGGAAGTCAAAGCAGGAAATGAACACAGGAAGATGACAGACTACTCGCTTAAATAATGTAGGACCTTTTCTTTAGTTGTCTCTTAGCCATTCAATATTTTTCAGTTGAAAATTCTTTTATTTAGCTCTGTACCCCATTTTTAATAGGGTTATTTGATTCTCGGGAGTCTAGGTTCTTGAGTTCTTTATATATATTGGATATTAGCCCTCTATTGAATGTAGTACTGGTAAAGATCTTTTCCCAATCTGTTGGTTACTGTTTTGTCCTATTGACAGTGTCCTTTGCCTTATAGAAGCTTTGCAATCTTATGAAGTTCCATTTGTCGATTCTTGATCTTAGAGCATAAGCCATTGCTGTTCTGTTCAGGAATTTTTCCCCTGGGCCCAATTATTCGAGGCTTTCCCCCACTTTCTCTTCTATAAATTTCTGTGTCTCTGGTTTTCTGTGGAGTTCCTTGATCCACTTAGACTTGAGCTATGTACAGGGAGATAAGAATGGATCAATTCTCATTCTTCTACATGATAACTGCCTGTTGTGCCAGCACCATTTATTGAAAATGCTGTCTTTTTTTCACTTGATGGTTTTAGCCCCCTTGTCAAAGATCAAGTGACCATAGGTGAGTGGGTTCATTTCTGAGTCTTCAGTTCTATTCCACTGATCTACCTGTCTGTTGCTGTACCATGACGTTTTTATCACAATTGCTCTGTAGTAGAGCTTGAGGTCAGGGTATGGTGATTCCACCAGAGGTTCTTTTATTGTTGAGAATGGTTTTTGATATCCTGGGTTTTTTGTTATTCCAGATGAATTTGCAAATTGCTCTTTCTAACTCTATGAAAAATTCATTTGGAATTTTGATGGGCATTGCATTGAATCTGTAGATTGCTTTGAGCATAATGGCTATTTTTGCTATATTAATCTTGCCAGTCCATGAGCATAGGAGATCGTTCCAATCTTCTGAGATCTTCCTTGATTTCTTTCTTCAGAGACTTGAAGTTCTTGCCATGCAGATCTTTCACTTGCTTGGTTAGAGTCACACCAAGATATGGAATATTATTTATGACTACTGTGAAGGGTGTTGTTTCTAAAATTCCTTTCTCAGCCTGTTTATCCTTTGAATAGAGGAAGGCTACTGATTTGTTTGAGTTAATTTCATATCTGGCCACTTTGCTGAAGTTGTTTATCAGCTTTAGGAGTTTTATGGTGGAACTTTTGGGGTCACTTAAGTATATCATCATATCATCTGCAAATAGTGATATATTGACTTCTTTCTTTCCAATTTGTAGCTCTTTGACCTCCTTTTGTTGTCTAATTGCTCCAGCTAAAATTTCAAGTACCATATGGAACAGATAGGGAGAGAGCAGACAGCTTTGTCTAGTCTCTGATTTTAGTGGGATTGCTTCAAGTTTCTCTCCATTTAGTTTGATGTTGGCTACTGATTTGCTGTATATTGCTTTTACTGTGTTTAGGTATGGGCCTTGAATTCCCTATCTTCCCAAGACTTTTTAATATCAAGGGATGGTGAATTTTCCTTAGTCATTAATCAGGGAAATGAAAATTAAAGCAACCCTGAGATTCCACCTCACACCAGTCACAATGGCTAAAATAAAAAACTTAGGTAACAGCAGATGCAGGCAAGGATATTTAGAAAGAGGGACACTTCTTCATTGCTGGTACAACCACTCTGGAAATCAGTTTGTGGTTCCTCAGAAAATTGGACATAGTACTATTACCTGAGGACCCAGCAATACCACTCCTGAGCATATACCCAGAAGATGTTCCAACATGTAATAAGGACACATGCTCCACTACGTTAACAGCAGCCTTATTTATAATAGCCAGAAGATGGAAAGAACCCAGATGTCCTTCAACAGAAGAGTGGATGCAGAAAATGTGGTACATTTATACAATGGAATACTACTCAGCTATTAAAAACAATGGATTCATGAAATGTTTAGGCAAATGGATGGAACTAGAAAATATCATCCTGAGTGAGGTAACCCAATCACAAAAGAACACACATGGTATGTACTCACTGATAAGAGGATATTAGCCCAAAAATTCCAAATACCCAAGATACAATTCATAGACCACATGAAGCTCAAGAAGGAAGACCAAAGTGTGGGTGCTTAGGTCCTTCTTAGAAGGGGAACAAAATACTCACAGAAGCAAATATGGAGATAAAGTGTAGAGCAGAAACTGAAGGAGAGACCATCCAGAGACTGCCCCACCTGGGGATTCATCCCATATACATTTACCAAACCCAGACACTACTGTGAATGCCAAGAAATGCATGCTGGAAGGAGCCTGATATGGCTGCCTTCTGAGAGGCCCTGACAGAACCTTAGAAATACAGAGGTGGATGCTCACAACTAACCATTGGACTGAACACAGGGTGGTCAATAGAGGAGTTAGAGTAAGAACTGAAGGAGTTGAAGGGGTTTGCAACGCCATATGAGGAACAACAATATCAACCAGCCAGACCACCTGGAGCTCCCAGGGACTAAGCCATTTATCAAGGAGTACATATGCCTCCAGCTGCTTATGCAGCAGAGGATGGCCTTGTCAGTCATCAATGGGAGGAGAGGTCCTTGGTCCTATGAAGACTGGTGGTCCAGTGTAGAGAAATCCAGGATGCGGAGGTGGGAGTGGGTGGGCAGGTGGAGGACCACCCTCATAGAAGCAGTGGGAGGGAGGATGGGATAGGGGGTTTCTGGGAAGGGAAGGACAGGGAAAGGGGATTTACATTTGAAATGTAAATAAAGAAAATACCCAATAAAAAAGGGAAATAAAACAAAACAAAACAAAAACTAATGCAGGACCACCTGCCCAGGGTGCACACCACCTACAGTGTATTGGCCTTCCCATACCAATTATCAACAAAGGAAATGCCTCACAGACTTGCTGGCTACTTTGCCTACTGCTATTGCCTACCTGACTTCTGTTAGAGGCATTTTCTCAGTTGAGGTCACATCTTCTCAATTGGGGTTCCTCTTCCAAATAACTCCAGTAGCTTGTGTCACCTTAACAAAAGGGCAGCTGAGACAGAGGTGGAGAGATCTTTCCCTGTTTCTTCACCCCAACATTTGCAGAGCCCGTCCCACAGACAAACTCCTCAGAGCCCCAGGAGTAGTTCATCGCTTGTTGGTTGGTGGCCCCAGGAGTAGTTCATCGCTTGTTGGTTGGTGGCCCCAGGAGTAGTTCATCGCTTGTTGGTTGGTGGGTTGATTGCACTCACTCATGCAGCCTTATTGCTCTAAATGTGTGATTTTCAAAAAGGTTCTCTCTTGGGATTGCATTCCTCAGGCTATAAGATCTATTGTTCTCCCTCCAACTCTGGCAATTATGGCTAATCTATCTTTTCTATTAATTTTCATACAGTATATGGGTCTTTCCTCTTTGAACACCTAGCCTACATTTAAGTTTCCGTCAAATTTTCTTATGTCTTGTGGTTATGTCCTTTTAAAAATAATTTTTAAAAGTTGGCAAGATGCACCTTGATTAAGAGGACCTGGGTTCAATTTCCAGACTTACATGGTCACTTTAAACTGTCAATCACTCCAGTTCAAGGACTCTGGCACACTCTACTGGCCTCTGTGGGTAGCATGCATGCATGTGGTGCGCGTTTGCACGCGTGTGTGTGTGCGCGCACACACACACACACATACACACACAGAGGCAAAGCACTAGTGCACATAAAATAAAATAAATAAAACGTCTAAAAAGGTTTGTATTTCTTATTATTAGTGTGTGTGTATGTATGTATGTTTGTATATGTTTTCCTGTGTGTGCGTGCATGTGCGTGCGTGCGTGTGTGTGTGTGTGTGTGTGTGTGTGTGTGTGGTGTAAACACATTTACCTGCTGAAATATCTTGCTGGCCCAGTCACGTATGCCTTTGTAATGTGGACTCTTCTGTTTTTTTAATGTACCAAAATTTATTTATCCATTCAGTTACTAAAGGACCTTTTAGATTGCTTCCAAATTTGGGCAGTTAAGAATAGAAGCTTTGAAGCACATTTATGTTCTAGGTTCTATGAGGACAGACATTTTTAACTCATTTGAATATATACCATGTATGAAAAATGAATATATATATAACAAGTATGAAAAATTGGGAATTATGTGTCATTTTTAGGTTGAGTTTTGCATGAAATTGACAAACTGCCTTCCCACAGCATTGTATCTCCATCAACAACAAGAGTGTTCTTGTTGCCTCCCTCCTCCCAACATAGGACCTGATGTCATTACGTTTTCAGCTTTTATGCATTCTGATAGGTGTCTGGTGGTATCTAGTTTGTTCTTTCCTAATAGAATGTGAAGTTGAATATCTTTTTGTATGAATATTTCAGTTCAGAATATATTCTTCAATGAGGTAATGCATCCATTTTTAAACGGGTTGGCCATTTTCTTGTTTGACAATTTTAAAAGTTTGTTGTGAATCCCGATAACAGCATTCCAGTATGTTTTGCAAATATATATGTTCTTCCAAGTTTATTTCTTGTCTTCTCATCTCTTGGCAGTGGAAAGCTATCTTTCTGCAAGTGAAGAGTTTTTAATTTTAATAAGATCTTGCTAACAGATTTTTCTTTCTTGTTTTGTGTCATTTGTTCTTATTGTCAGACCCAAAGTTATGAAAGTTTTATCCTATGTAATCTTCTAACGCAAATCTTGACAGTGTTGCATTTTTACATTTGGGTTCATGATCTGTGCTGCGATAGTTTAGGGAAGTTGGGTAAAATTTCATCTCTTCATTTCCAGTTGTAGCCGCTCCATTTGGAATGCCCTGCCCCGTTGTATTTTATTAATTTTGCTCCTTTATCAAAAATCATACATTTATGTGTTATCCTTTGGATCATCTGTTCTATTCTTTTGGCTACTGACCCATTAATATCATCCTTTTGTGATTAATATAACCTCACAGTAAGCTTTGACATTGGATGGTATTGATCTTTCAACTTCTTCAAATGCTGGCTAATCTAGATTTCACTTCTTCACATGATTCAAATCCAGTTCATTAATTACATTCAACACCTTTTAGAGATATTCATTTTTTTAAAAGTTTTCTTTTCTTTTCTTTTTTCTATGTTTGAGTGTTTGTCAGTATGTAAGTGTACCATGTTTGTGCGTGGTGCCCATGGAGGGTAGAAAAGGGTGTGAGACTCCCTGGAGCTGAAGTTACAGATGGATGTTACCTGCCTTGTAGGTACTGGGAACGGAATCCAGGTCATCTGCAGCAGTAGCAAGTGCTCCGTCATTACAATTTTAAAAATAAAAATCTATTAAGCGAATCAGAGGAACTCCTTGATGATATTGAATATTCTTATCCACGGTCATGTTACCACTCTCCATAACTTTATTTTACTTCTTTCAATACTTTGATAGTTTTCTTCATGTAAGTCCTGTGTAAATTACACCCATCTTTTAAAAATTCCACCTATGTTATTTTTCCTTTGAGTTTCAAAGTATTTCCACCCTCCCCATGTATCTTCTTTCTCTCTGAATTTCAACCTGTCTGCTTCTGTTACCCATTAGTTCATGTAATTCCTTTATCCATTGAAGCCTTCTCAAAAGATCCTGTGTTATACTAGTTCTTGTGGTGTTAATGAGAATGGCATTCACAAGCTTGTATATTTGAACGTTTTGGTCCTAGTTGGTAGAACTCTTTGGTAATGAATAGGAAGTATGGTCTCACTGAATGAAGTCTGTCACTAGGAGCTAGCTTTGAGATTTTAAAAATCTCATGCTATTTTGAGATAGCTCTTTGCCTCCTTCTTGCAGGTCCAGATTTTAGATGTTCCTGCCACCATGCCTTCACTACCATACCTTCTTCATTCTGCCGCCATTATGGACTCTAATCCTTTGGAAAAAGTAAACACAATTTGGAAAAATAAAACACAATTACACATTGTCTTTTGTGAGTTGCCTTGGTGATGATGTTTTATCACAGCAAAAGCAAAGTAAGTAAGACACACTCTTATATTTTAGCAGCTTAATCCTGTTCCTGATGGAACAGAGCCTTGATGGAACAGACTTTCAAAGGTGCTTAGTCTGTGAGAGTTCTGTCTTTATTAAATGGATTCGTTTCTGCTGGGTTGAAATGGTGCATACCTTTAATCCCAGCACTCAAGAACAAGGCATGTGGAACTCGGTGAGTTTGAGGCCAGAATGTTCTACAAAGTGAGTTCCAGGACAGCCAGGGCTACACAGAATTAGTTTCATTATAACAAGTAGAGATTGGCAGTATAGATTGGCAGAGGAGTGATTCCTTCACTAACAGATGAGTTTGGCCCTCTTCTTTGCTTAAGAAGCACATATTTTCTTGTTTCTCCCCCCTTTATTTATGGCATGGTATAATAAAGCAAGAAATCTTCCCCCATCAGGTTCAAGTGTCTTAATCTTTGACTTCCAAGCTTCCACAATTTTAAGAAGTATATCTATTCATCACTAAGAATCCATCTTGTGATATTCTAGCAAGAAATATATTAAGAGATTAAGGTTGCTTTACAATGGCAGCCTTATCATTTTCTAGTTTGCTCAGTTCTGTCATGTTAGGATGGATGGAATAATGATTTCCAACATCCTCACATGTTGGAGCAGAAACACAAAGTCTCTCCTTAGTCTGTTTTAATTAGGGCTTTTCATGGGATTTTTCTCTCTCACTTAGAGTCAGGTTAGGCAATTAATGTGTTCCTAGAAAGAAGAGTCCACATTTTTTTTGAAGGAGTTTCTCTGGATCAGATAGCTTATGTCTCTTCAATTTAGCCCCATACACTTCTTACCTAATACCTTTAAACCACCCTATAGCTTTTACTAAGACTAGAGTGTTTGGATTTTTTCTTGGGTTTGTGAAAGAATTCAATCCAAGCTTTGAAATAAATCCATAAGTTGCTTGGACAGTCATTACCCTTCTGTTACTAATTTTGCCTGTCAATAGTATGGCAGCGAGCCCAAAGATGTGGCCTGTGTTAAAGAAACAAGTACTCATCAGTATTCACACCCATCTTCTATACTCCCTCCAATCCCACGAAAGGACTGAAACATCAGTATTTTATTTGCAGGGCTGGAGAGATGGCTTAGGGGTTAAGAGTACTTGCAGAGGAGCATGATTTGATTTTCAATACTTGCATGGTAACCCACAGCCATCTGTAACCCCAGTTCCAAGATATCTGGCACTCTCTTCTTACCTCTGTGGGCATTGCATGCATGTTGTGCACAGAAATATATATATATATATATATATATATATATATATATATATATGTGTGTGTGTGTGTATTATGTGATATATATATATATATATATATATATATATATATCACATAATCTACCTTAACTTCCCACATGTTTGCAACTTACATTGCACTCAGGATGACCACCCCAATTCTTCTTTAGGAGTTGTACTTCTTAAGTCTGACAAGCCAGCAATGCATCTTTTACATGTCACCTCAGCAACAAAATACAAATAAAATGGTAATGATGAGCAGTGGGCAATGTCGGACAATAATGTCATTCAGAATTTTGAGAGGTGCTTCATAATCCCTCCTCATGGTCATGCTTATGTTCCTATGTAATGACATCACAAAAGTATGATACTGTGCATATCAATAGATAAGACAAGTGAGCAACCAAAAGGCCATAGAGACATGACCTTAGTTTGCCTTTATCTCCATCTCCTGTCATGTTCAGCATCAAATATATATTCAATGTATTCTGAGAGTATAATAAAAATTACAACATATTAAAGTATGGTATATAAAATAAATGAGAATTATCTTGACAGCAAATCCCATCATGGCCCAAAGAACTTGGCATCAGAGCAATTCTAAGGAGTTTCTTAGAACAAGCCTCCTTCCACATGGTGTGGATTGGGCTCAGATAAGTAGCTGTTGGTATTGGTTCTTCTGGGGATATTCCCTTAGAAAGTCTCCTCCAAGGAGTGTTGCTCCTGCCTCACCTTCTCTTAAAAGGATGATGACTACAATCCTGAGGGTTCTGCTTCACTCACAGGGCATTGTGACTCCCAGTGCCTCTAATAAGAGCCTCTCCAGGGAGCTTAGCCTGTCTAGGACTGGAGACGTGTGACCTACTTTTAGAAAGAAGCCCCTCTCTTGCCTTCATATTTGGTTACTGTTGCTGGGACTAGATCCTGTAATAAATCAAGACAAACCATGCTAATAAACAATTTAAAAAGAATGGTAATAATGTAACCATTACTGAACTGCTATTTAAATTATTCCCACATCAAATACAACAGCTATAGCAGTTAACTCTAAGGCATAATAATTTCCTCTTTTTTCAGAAAAAGCAACATACTAAAGCTGCCATTATAGGCTAAGGACCATTTCCCTAAAAAAGTGGTGGTAGGGGGAATATTTGTGCTTTCTATCTGTAATTATGCTACTTCCTCAAAACATTTCTTCAAAGATCCAAGTAGCAGTATTCCATCTGGAAAACCAGTCATTTCAAATTCAGCATTTCTGCTAATTATTATGGTTCAGGCCTTCCAGATATAATTTAAGGATTTCATAAAGCTTTTCTTGATAATGATAAATTAACTATGAATAATTTTGTTCATTATGTGTTTCTAAATTATGTCATACCCATCTTTTACTTTTATAATTACTTGGAGAAATACAATACTTCCAAATGAAGATCTTAATTCAAATAAGCAACATAAAAATGAAGATTATGCGATAATAAATGGTATAGTTACAATTTATAACATTCCGCCATTTCTTGCAGAGATGGCTCGGTGGCATGTATCTACAATGCCAGCTATTGTGAGGCAGGAGGATCATAAATTTGAGGGCAGCCTGAGCACTATAATCAGACCCTGTATCAAAAAGGGAAGAGAGCTCCATTGTTGCTGTTAATTGTTGAAGGTCATGGCTGATTATCTGTTACATATAATGAAAAATACGCACATCCTTTCTCTTCTCCATCGGCAACACTTCTCTCCTGTTATTAACATAATTGTGTTCATAATTGACATTTGTATTAGCACAAACCTGTGTTTATATTTCACAGTGCAGCGTGGGGTGAGATAAGGAATGTAGGAAAGAATAAATTGCTTTTTAATACTTGTTTGTCAAAACCCACAGCATTTTCCCTCGAACTGTAGACTGAAGATGCAGTACACTCCTGTCAAACATTTCCAGTCTTTCATCACATAATCCTTATCTTTTCTCTTAATGAACAACAACAACAACAACAACAACAACAAGCATCCAAAATTTAGATGCAGATTGGGAAGACCAGAGATTTGTGATATGTAAATTTCATTTCCTAGAATCCTTGTTATATTCCCTCCAATTCTCCCTGTTCTGCCCTCTTTAACTAATCCCAAGAGATTATCTTTATCTCCTCCCCCCTAGCCAAACAGGGATGTTCTCTTTGCCTCCCCAGCATGTGCTAAATCTTTGTATCCCAGACAATTATTGTCTCTGCTCATCTTCCATATTAAGACAGTGCAGATCACATTGTCAAATTAAACACATGTAAGACTGAGGACTTGCCCACTATAGGGCTTGTTCCTATCAAGGATCTGAATAAGGAAGGCGCACAGATGAAGCCAAGAGGTGAAGCTCATCAGCTGGTCGCTCCACAGTGAAGCACTTCACGTCCCTCTGATGTGTGTAGCCTGCCTTGTCCCTGACACCATCCAGAACTTCTTTCTATCCCACCACCTAACATCCCTTCAATATAAGGGTGCCCCTCTACTTGTGAAAACTCAGTTGGGGCATCACTTCTTTTAGTACTCTTTCCCTAAATCCCTGTCAAAGACAGACACATTCTCTACATGTTTTTAGGTAACCTATGCTTGGTTGTCCTCACTGCCTTACAAAAATGGTTTCTTGTCTCCTCCCTGAGTGGTAGGCAGCTTTCACTATAAACTTACCTGTGTCTCTGTCTCCTAGCAGGGCACTTGTGGCAAACTGATTGTTTAATAACTATTTATTACACGTCAAAATAATAATCCTCTCTGCCCTTTGCTATACCATAGGTTCAGAGGGACAAAGCGAGGTGGGATAGGGTGATGGTACAGTATAGCAGGAACTGAAATAAATTCAGGAAGTGGGAGGACCACCAGGGCAGTGACTAAATTCATCCTAGGTAGTCAAGGATTTTTAAAGGCAGAGGAGAAATAAAACTTTTCTTTGACAAAAAAAGATTTATTTTTTACTAGCCAGGGCTGAGGAGGATGCGTGAGGAAAAAAAGAATACTACATCTGAAGTCACGATTATCATTCTGCAAATCCTAAATAGAAAGATGAAAATTAGGTACCTCGTGATAAATTATTTAAGTCTTCTGCTTTTGTTTAGTTACAGAAAGCATCTGGTATTTCAGTAGTTACAAAGGAAGTGAATTTAACCTAATGTTTGCATTGTTAGATGATAAAAAAGTATTTTTTAAAATCATTGCATAACTTGAAGACAAGGTTTGGGTTGATCATTACACAGGGGTTATTATGGATGTACTGTGAATTATTGATTTGACAAGCAATTGAGCTTTAAACTGCTAAAACTAAATTCATAAACATTTAATTTATCCACGAATCATGCATATGAACAAACACACAATTATTTACATTAGGAAGAAAAACAAATATTTGAACTAATGCAACATTCCACATACTGAGTTCTCTAAAGTTCATAATGACCTTAGTGCATTAAGGTGAAGACTTTTCTATGAAAATAGATTGGAAAGACTGTTCTGTAAAAATAAATCATTGTACAAAGCTGTTTTGTTTTTAAGGGTGAATACAGTGCATGGTGGCTGACATAGATCTCAAAATCCTATGTAGCTATGCATACTAAGTAATGATTTGCAATAAAAACCCTCCTTCCTCAGTGGCAGTTGACACTATCATTGTTATTTATTACCTAGCCTCACAACTGTCAAGGCTTTGAAAATAAATAGGTTGGCAGAAAGCAGAACGGACACCTGGAGATTATGAAAGTTTCCTGTGCCCTTAAGTATTTACCCAGAAAATTGTGCACTGGTTCTAAGGTCTCAGGTGACAAACAGCACGGGGTTAATCAAGATATTTACAGAGGATGGAGGCGAGACTCTGCCCACAGAGGATTCTACTTTCTAGATCCCTGGAGACACTAGATGCAAACACACACAATGGAAATCTTGAAGAATAGAAAAAGAGCCTGTAAAATGGTGACTTTTAATTAGGCATGTATTTGCACACACACACACACACACACACACACACACACACACACACACACACAAACACCTGCAACAGATTTTGAGCAATGTTCAGAAATATTTTTAATTGACACAAGTGGAAGTTGCTACAGGTATTTAGTAGATTGCAGCTTGGGATAACACTAACCATTGTATAATGCACAACACATCCATTTCTTGCTGCAAAGAATTATCCATCTCAAAATGTCAATAGCCCCAACATTAAGAAAGCCTGCACCAGATTGTTATTGATTGCAGACACATTTTTAAGCATTGAAGAGCAAAGGAAATATGGGTGTTATGGTTTGAATGTGAAATGTCCCTCACATGTTCATAAGACTGAATACTTAGTCTCCAGCTGGTGTTACTATTCTAAGAGGTTCTAAAACTTTTTGGACCTGAGGCAGAAATGGGTTGCAGGAGGATGGTCTTAAAAATGATATACATAAGTGGTTCTAGCTGAGCTCTCTACTCCCAAACCTGCTAAAATTTGAAAAAGTTCTACCATGCACCCCTCTCAGGATGCTGTTCTCACCATGGTATGAAATCCTGAGGCAAAATCAACTTCTTCCACAAAGTGTTTCTGTCAGGGATTTTGTCCAAGAGGCAAGAGATGTTACCAACATAACAGGGAGGTAGTGATTTAGCATCCCCTTGGAGTTTACAAATGCAAAGAGCTTTTCATGTAGCATATGCAAAATAGTAAAAGGGGGAAAAAAAGTATTCTGTAATTAGGCCACCCATAAGCAACCATTATTAAATGTTCAGATTTATCCCTAGCAATTGTGTGCAAATAGATGCGTTGGAGGAGAGTGTGCTATCAAGGTTAATTAGTAGAAATAACATTTAAGGAAGAAGTGAACGGGTTGATGAGAACTTGTGAAGAGGCAAACAAGGAGGAAGGGGCCGCTGCAGTAATTGAGCAAAGCATAGTGACTGGGACATGCTTACCTTTCCTTATGTGGGTCTATCAGTGGGGTTAGCATCTGATAATGACAGCTAATTAGACAATAGAAATAAGCCAATTATACACTTGCAACTGAAATAAACAATAGAAGTAGACAACATCTTGTCTGTCAGGAAAGAGCATCAGCATATCAAATCTTGAGGAAAATTTTTACATTATATGTAAATGGTTCTAGTAAGATCTGCCTGGAAAAGAACATTGAGATATGACATACATTTGTTTCTTCCAGTGGTTTTTCTCAAATCATTGCCAATTACAGTAGCAATTAAGAAGTCATGTTTTCATTTATCCTGTGACTGTTGTTGCGGCTCAAAAGACCTTGCTCTTGGAATTTGTAGGATATTTTTCTCCAAATTCTGTGTCAGCCGGTTCAGAACTAGAACAATTAATAGTCACGACAGCACACACTTCTATGACCTAAATCTACTAATAGGTATTAGGAATAGCTTAAAGGGTTAATAGCATGTTCCATGTGCAAACTAACATGTTATAAATGATTTAAATTAATTATAATTTGGATTATATTTAAATTTATATATATAATATATAAATAAAATTCAAAAAGCAAATTTAAACACTTGAAGTCATAAGGCATAGAGCTTTTGCGGCATTTGTGCTTGGTGTATAACATTAATATTTTCTCATACTCTCTTCATAAAATAACCCACACCAAGTATTATTACACATTGATTTTAAAATAATATATGTTTTAAAATTAAATTTTGACAAGCAGTACATTATACTTTTCCTTTAGTAGCAGTTTTACTGAGCATAATTTATAGCAACAGAATTCAGTCATTTTAGGTACAAGATACAAGTGTTTGCAATAAATTTACAGACAATGGACAACCATCACCATCACTCAATTTTAGAAAAGTTCCATCATTCCAAAAATAAATCTCATGACCATTTATAATCATTTTCTCCTCCCTTTCACACTCACCTTTCTTTGCCCAGAATTTTTTTTTTTAAAAATCACCAATTAATTTTCGGAATCTCTATATTTTCTTGTTTGGGGTGATTCATATAAATGGAATTATATATAATATATGTTCCTCTGTGTCCAACTTTTTTACGAAGCATGATATATCTGAGGGTCTACTACATTGTAAAATGAAATAGAACTTCATTTCAGGGCTATAGGAAGCATGCTATTATTTGTAAGCATGTGTATTATTTTTTCCTAAAACACTAGAGTTCAGTTTCTAGCACCCACATAATAATTTCTAACTTATCCAGGGTACCCAATGCCTCTACCTTTCATAAGTACTCACACTCACAAACACATACACACACACACACACACACACACACACACACACGGAGAGAAAGTAAAAACTAAAATATGTTAAACTTTCATTTCACAATGGACAATTACAGTCACCTGTTATAAACAAGATTATTTCTTCAGACAGTTGATTAAGAAATTTTAGATGTATCCTGCCACCCCACACAGTAGATTAGCAATAATATTACATTATCTTAGTATGTAATCACATATCTCTTACATATTATATGAAGAGTAAGACATTTAATTCAATATTTACATAGAATTTAGGGTCTAAGAATCTCTTTGTTTTTCTCGTTTGCAATACAAACAATTCCTTCTTGTCTTCCCAATTTTCTTTGTATGTGCCTGTCTGCCATAATATAGTTGTGTTTGATCTAATAATGATTGATTAAAAATTCATTTGTTTGACTTACAACTTGAATCTAACTAATGCCACTTTGCAAGTGATTAGTCATGGACTTGATTTTCCAGAGGAACTGTGAAAGGTGACACATTTTTCAAAGAAGTGTTGAGAATCTATCAGTCAAGAATACTTAACCAAAAGCATCTTGGATGACAGCTGACTAGAGATTCAGATCCCAAAAGAGAGAAATGGTAGAATAATCTAGTATTTATTCTAAAATGAGTGAAGAGATAATGCTAGAAATATTAAATCTCAGATGAATCCCACCCTAAAAGCTAGCTATACACAAAGGTTGTTCCATCAGAACTGTGAAAATCTTGGTAGGAAGCAAACTCAATTGAGTTAAGGCTCTTGAGATGAAGAGATTTTTCTGGACTGAGTAAATGAATGTGATCATAAATGTTAGACACAAAGGATGAAACTGGGAGACTAAGAGAAGATACGATGATGGAAGTCAATATCAGAGTCACAGAGACACATGGGCATAGGCCACAGAGTGCAGAAAAAATTCTCAAGGCTGGAACCAAAGCATTGTTTTGAACTTTTGGAGGAAGCATTTCTGTCTGAGAGAGCGAGAGCTAGAGAGTAAGAGAGAGAGAAAATAGGAGAAAACATATAGTTTGGTTTAAGCCACTAACCTTTTTGGTTATGTCAACAGTAAATCAATGCATGGAGACAGGAGTCAGGTTAAGGAGGAAGACTCAGTAAGAGCTGTAAAGATTTTAAGTACAAGGAAGCTCAACTTTAGGTCTTATTAACAGACCAAGGCCTTCCTTATTCTCAACACACTCTGGCAACAGAATATTCTCTGTACCTCTTGTTTTCCTCCTCTCAGGATATAAACCTTGTCAGAATAAACAGCTCCAATCTGTCTTCATGACAGGAATTATCTAAAAGAAAGCTGAGGTTTGTTCTGGTCAGTGCCAGCCTTGCGCCACCTTGGGTGCAAACTTGGCAGACAGTTCCAAGGTCCCCAGAGGACTCTCTATGTCACAGGTGCCCTAGCACACCCAGGATCTTAGGATCACTGAGAAGAGTCGGCCTCCAGAGAGGGCTCTGACCCCAGGACTCAGGTGAGAGCACCATCTTGTATCCCAGGTCTCTCAGAGACCAGTCCGCACAGGAGAGCACATGGGCCCCAGAAGCAACAGAACTTCTTGGACTGGGTCCCTTCAGGCCTTAATTTTCAGCCAAGAGGTGGATCTGAGCTCCATACCTCTGTGCCCATCTCCTGCAAGAGGAGAGCTTGCCTGCAGAGAGTGCTCTGACCACTGGGACTCAGAAGAGAGTTGCACTCCTAGGAGTGCTGACCTAGGCTAACAGAATCACAGGAGGAACAAGCTCCAGCCAGAGACAGCTAGAATGTCTAACACCAGAGATTACCAGACGGCAAAAGGCAAACATAAGAATCTTACTAACAGAAACCAAGACCATTCAGCATCATCAGCACCCAGTACACCCATCACAGTAAGTCCTGGACACCCCAACACACCCAAAAAACAAAANTCAGATTTAAAATCATATCTCACGATGCTGGTAGAGGATTTCAAAAAGGGCATTAATAACTCGCTTAAAGAAATACAGAAGAACACTGCTAAATAGGTAGGAGCGCTTAAAGAGAAAGCATAAAAATCCCTCAAAAAATTACGGGGAAAAAACTGCTAATCAGGTAGAAGACCTTAAAGAGGAAACACAAAAATCCTTTAAAGAATTAAAGGAAAACAAAACCAAACAGGTGATGGAATTGAAGAAAACCATCCAAGGTCTAAAAATGGAAGTAGAAACAATAAAGAAAACCCAAAGGGAGACAACTCTGGAGATAGAAACCCTAGGAAAGAAATCAGGAACCATAGATGCAAGCATCAGCAACAGAATACAAGAGATGGAAGAGAGAATCTCAGGTGCGGTGCATAAGATTCCATAGAGAACATGGACACAACAAATAAAGAAAATGCAAAATGCAAAAAGATTCTAACTCAAAACATCCAGGAAATCTAGGACACAACGAGAAGACCAAACATAATAATACTAGGTGTAGATGAGAATGAAGATTTTCAACTTAAAGGGCCAGTAAATGTCTTCAACAAAATTATAGAAGAAAACTTCCCTAACCTAAAGAAATAGATGCCCATGAACATATAAGAAGCCTACAGAACTCCAAATACACTGGAACAGAAAAGAAATTCCTCCTAACACACAATAATCGGGACAAAAATGCACTAAATAAAGATAGAATATTAAAAGCAGTAAGGGAAAAGGTCAAGTAACATATAAAGGCAGGCCTATTAGAATTACACCAGACCCATCCCATAATCAGGCACCAAACCCAGATACTATTGCATATGCCAGCAAGATTTTACTGAGAGGACCCTAATACAGTTGTCTCTAATGAGGCTATGCCAGTGCCTGGCAAATACAGAAGTGGATGCTCACAGTCATTTATTGGTTGGAACACAAGGCCCCTAAAGGAAGAGGTAGAGAAAGTACCCAAGGAGCTAAAGGGGTCTGCTACCCTATAGGTGGAACAACAATATGAACTAACCAGTACCCCCAGAGCTCATGTCTCTATCTGCATATGTAGCAGAAGATGGTCTAGTCGGCCATCATTGGGAGGAGAGGCCCTTGGTCTTGGACACTTTATATGCCCCAGTACAGGGGAATGCCAGGGCCAGGAAGCAGGAGTGGGTGGGTAGGGGATTAGATGGGGGGGGGGCGAAGGTATAGGGGACTTTCGGGATAGCGTTTGAAATATAAATGAAGAAAATATCTAATAAAAAGGGACATAAAAATACAAGAATGCTGAAGAGGTTATTGTTTGTGGGGATGCTTTTATGTTGCTGTTTTTTATAAGTGATGCTGGGGGTATCCCAGTGGAATCTAACTTTGCATGTTGAATTTACCCTCTGCCCCTAACAGTACCAAGGCAAGCATGTGACATAACAAACATTAAGTCAGAGTGTTTTCATCTGGACAATGAGGAATGTTTATTGTCTACTTCATGGAGTAAAGAAAGCCAAGGAAATTCGACATCTGCTTTTAGGTGTCCTCCCAAGCCAGAAACCAATTGCTACCATTACAATAGCCATCACTGTAGTCTCCGAATGTCACTGAGTGTTTGACATACACTCAGTGATACATATGTATTGATACAAATAAAAACAAATGAAAGAGGCAGAAGAAATGTCTCAGTGTTTAAGAGTCTAGCACTTGCCAGTCCCCTGGAGAATGAGTTCAGTCCCAGCACACATCAGGCAGCTTAATTCCCCCAGGCCTTCACAACTTCAGTTCCAGAGAGTCTGATGCTGCTTTCTTTCTGGTCGGCCTCAAAGGACACATGTGCAGACATATAGTAACACGTAAATAAAGACAGGGTTGCCATCCCACAGTTAAAAGCTCTGACCCAGAATGGTTTCTCTCTAAAGGAACTGCTGGGACAAAAATGGAGAAGATCTCGAGAGAAAGGAGTTCCAATGATGGCCCCAAATTGGAATCCAACTGGAGGGGAGGCCCTGGGGCCTGACTGATGTTAATGATGCTGTGGTGTGCTTGCTGACAGGAGCCTAGCATGGCTGCCCTCTGAGAGACCCAACGAGCAGCTGAAAGAGTCAGATGCAGATAGTTACACCCAACCAAATGGACAGAAGCTGGGGACTTCTGTGCTTGAATTGAGGAAAAGCTGGAAGAAGCTGAGGAGGAGGAGGGCAGCCCCATGGGAAGACCAGCAGTCTCAACTGACCTGGGCACCCAGGATCTCTCAGACACTAAGCCACCAACCAGGCAGCATACACTAGCTGATAAGAGGCCCCTGACACATGTACAACAGAGGACTGTCTGGTCTGGCCTCAGTGAGAGAAGATGAACCTAACCCTAGAGAGACTTGAGACCCCAGGGAGTGGGGAGGGCTGGTGCAGTGGGGGTGGAGTGGTTGGGGCATCCTCTTGGAGACTGGGGGAGTGAGGCGATATGGCATGGGGAACAGTCAGGGGTAGACCAGGAGTGGGATGAAGACTGCTCTGTAAAAAAGGATTAAAGATTCAAAAAATTAATTAATTATAAACCATTTAAACCGTGTCTCTAGCTGCAAATGCAGCAGAAGAGGCATATTCAGTCATCATTGGGAAGAGAGGCCCCTTGATCTTGCAAACTTTATATGCCCCATAGAGGGGAACGCCAGGGCCAAGAAGNGGGAATGGGTGGGTAGGGGAGCAGGGTGGGGGGAAGATATAGGGGTCATTCGGGATAGCATTTGAAATGTAAATGAAGAAAATATCTAATAACATAATTAAAAGAAAAAAATTCCAGACAAGATAAAAAATTGATAACTATGAAAATGAGCTGTGCCTAATCATAGAAGCATGCTAATCATAAAACAGATAGGGACATTCCTTCACCCACCTGCTTCTTGGGTTCCGGGCCACTATGCAAATGTGCTTGTCCTTGTGACCTTGCACTTCCTCGTGGCTTTTAACTGGTAATTTTGGTATTTTCCAACAACGCCCTCCCCACCCCCTTGAGTTGTGGTTTCTTCCTTTAAATAGCACCCTCAAACAGCTACTCAGGGCCCATGATCCTCTACCCCTGCGTGGCATACGATTGTGGGTCCCAGAGTGCCCTTGGAATAAAAGTCCTTGTGCAATTTGCATCCAAAAAAAAAAAAAAAAGAAAGAAAAAGAAAAGAAAGAAAGAAAGAGAAAAAGAAAAAGAGCTGTGACCTCAGAGATGTGCTGACAGAAGGCTACACCTATTTGCAAGTGTGCAGTAACAAATAAAATTTATATAAAGAAATATTTCTTCCCACTTCTCTGCGTAGTTCTAAGTCAAGTGAAATTACCCAGTGAAGCTGACAGCCATTTGATATTCTATCCCATACTCTGTGACCCTGTAGTTGTAATCATGAGAACTCATTCGAGCTAAGTTTCTCTGCTCATAAACAAATAAAAAATCATGTATCTGTGGACCCTTCTCCTCTCGAACTGATTCTACATTTCCTGTTACATATTTGTTTAGAAGACAGTCTTAGATCCTGCATTTAGACATGATTGAATTCATTTGCTCTAGAGGTCATTGTTACATATACAGTGATGCTCAAGTCTGTACATACAAAACTGGACAAAGCCCGTTCTTCCCAGAGCATGTGGTTAGTCTCTTTCCTTGACACGATGAAAGGAGCCAGAGTTGAAAAAGCACCTGACATTCTTCATGTTTATCATCTGCATAACTCCTCTCCATCCTCCTTGAAACCTCTCTCAGGTTTCTCTCTTATCCAAAACAACTTGTTGCACACAACACTCACCATTCTTCCATTTTTACATTCACTCTCTGTATGTTTTATAATTTCCTTTTTATACATACATTTTCATTGTTTATTTCCCATTTCACGTGCATGGACATATAATTCATATGGGCAAGAATTTCGCATATTTTACTTACATCTCTGTTCCTGTTTCTGGAATGGTGCCAAGCAATTTCATGCATTCAACAAATTATTGACTGCTGTTATTAATTATTGCTACATATATTATGTCTTGCTTTTTCAATTCTCTACTCTTAATAGATTGAAGTAAAACTGTATGTTGACTAAAATCACATTTGCCCATGCAAAAGCAGAGATCTAGAAGAGATCACTCATTTTGAGCCAAATATGAGTGAATATCTGAGGTCCCAGATTCAGGTTACCCCAAACATGATGTCCCAATTGTGGTAATAGTTTCATGAAGCTTTTATAATTATAGAATAAAAGACACAAATCATGGCGTTTTAAGTGCGTTTGTGGGAACATCAGGTGGGTGATTATAGCAACATGCAAACGCCGTCTGATAGTGTTTCTGATGACACTTAGAGTTGGTGCAAGCTAGCTAGTATACTCCAAAAGAATTTACCCTGTACACATGAGGATATAATGTCAGACCCAAAGGGGGTCGATGATAAATATATCTTAAGGGAGATAAAGATAGCATGAGATAATGTGGCTCCAGACCTGTAACATCCCAATTTTCCACAAACGTGGAAGTCCTAATCAGTCAATGTCCTTAGTACATTTGCGTGAGTGGTATAGCAAACAACTTGATGATGGTTATAACACTCTTCCTATTCCCGCCAGCATATGGGAACATATAAACGGAATTAAATATCCATAAAGCATTCTAAATGCTCATTCTGAAAACCTCTACCTGTAACAAATTTATACTGTGGTCTGGGTACCAGAAAAAGTTGGAGCCCTGTGACACAGCAGTCAGGTAGGTAGATTAGCCTCTTCTTCAGAGGTTGCTCTTGTGCTTGAAGAATTCAGATCATCTGCTAAAGAGCCTTCTTAGTCACAGCCTCTGTATAGTAACAGACCAGAGAGGGCTGAGAGATGGCTCAAGAGTTGAGAGTACTTCCTGTTCTGTTCTCTTTCCCATACACACACGTCTGATCTTTGTCATCTGCAACTCTTCTTCAGGAGATCTGACATCCTCTTCTGGCTTTCACGAATGTTATATGCATACATACATGATGACAAATGCTCTCACACATAAAATAAATATTCTTAAGGGGTTGGAATTCGAAATTTAAAATTAAAAAACATCTGAGTGCATTAGTTAGGTTTTGTTAACTTAACACAAATTACAGTCACCTGGGAAGAACAGGTTTTCAGCTTTTGATCTGTCTCTTTCTAGTTGGCCTATGGGTGAGAGACAAAGGACATGTTCATGATTGATGTGGGAGGGCTGAGCTCTCTGTGGGTGGTGGGATCCCCGGGCAGAGATTCCTGGATTTTATAAGAAAGCAAGCTGATCAAGTGTAAAAGTGATCGAGTATGGAAGTGAGCCAGTAAGCAGCATTCCTCCATCGCCTCTGCTTGAGTTCCTACCTACAGATTTCAGTTCCTGCCTTAAATGATAGTTTAAGGAAACTGAAACTGTAGGCTGAAATGAACTCTTTCCTTGCCAAGTTGAGTTTACTTGGTGTTTAATTACAGCAACACAGGAGCCAGGGATGACAGTGGTTGACAATATTCTCATTGTTAAATGGCTTGGGGGTATTCTGGCTATTATAGTAGATAGAGCTGTGAACCTTGGCCATCAGCACACAAAGCAAGTTAGGCATGTCCTGAATTAAAACTTAACTAAGGATGCATAGTGCCTGGCCTCCAAGCCCAAGTTGAGATGTAGTTACTCAGGAAGCTGTCGCTCCCAGTAGCACAGTCTCGTAGGCTTCCTTCCAATTAACAACTAACACAGCATTGTTCCACAGCATGTTAGTGTTTAAACTCTAAAACTAACCCCTTACTCTTTCTCAGGTGGGAATATGAGAGAGGTGCAATGACTAGCTGTTTTATTTCTGACATGTATAATAAAGGTTGGAGATAGCTGCATCCTGTTATGAAGAACCCATCTCTTTCTGCTGCCCTCACCATGTGTCTGCCTCTCCCTTAATTGCACTATGCTAACAGAAGCTTAGGCATCATGTCCTTGTCCCTTTGGGATCTTAAGGGGAAGGAGGAGGCAAGAGAGAGAGACGCTGGCAGAGATTGCCTTGTTTAATCAGGAAATCGAGTCTTCCCTTAGACATCAGCTGATATTTCAATGCTTAGAATTAGATCACAGGACCACTCCAAGAGGCAAAGCAACATTAAAGCATTTTCAACTGAGACTTTCTTGCTCAACAAAATTAGAATTTGTAGTATAAGGAAAAATATGGAGAACTCTGATTAAGTATGTTTAAAAAAAACAGATTATTAAACAACACCTGCCCCTTCTTTACATCTCTCCCTTGTTCTCTCCTGACAGTAGCCACAACATCGTGCCACTTTCCCTCACATCTCTGTCATCTCATCACAGAACATATGCCTTGGCTATAGAGGTGACTCTCCACTAGTCTTCCTTCACATTTCTTCCTAAAGGTCCACTTCCTGTCTTCCTTGCAACCACAAGCTTACACATACTGAACAAAGCCCTTGTTCCTCACGCCTGGACCGAAGGACCTCAGCCTAGTTACCACTTACCTTCTACTTGAGGTAATACAGGTTCATCCTCTAAGCCAGCCTTCAGCATTTGCTTCTCCCAAATAGTCACTGAGTTTTCCATACGACTTGCGTTTATATGTGAGTTCAAGTTCAACTGTGTGTGAGTGCACACAGGCATAGCAATTGCTCATGTGCATTTGGGTACATGCATGTGGAAGCCAGACAACAGCTTCAGGTGTCAGATGGACTGGCTGGGTAGCAAGTTCCGGCAAGCTGCCTGGTATCACTTCACTACTGTTGGGATTATAACCGTGTGCCATCACATCCTGCTTTTCATACATTTAATGATACTCCTTCCCACTTGGAATACTGCAGCAGACTTCCTTCACTTCAGCTATGAGCAGAATTCACAGTTTCATTCACATTTCTTGCCTGCTACGATGCATCCATGGGTTTTTCCCAGTTGGAAATTTTCTCAAAACCATTTCTCTTCTGGGGTTCAGATAAATTTACCACTCTCTACTTAGTGAATCTATCTTTGATCATTATGTGTGTTCTATCCTATCTCACAGAATTATAAATGCTGTGTAGTTTCCTTAAATAAATTCTAATTTTAAGATGATTTTAAATATAGAGTACTTGAGATTATAGCATAACAAGATGGTATATTCCTAGGCAGAGCTGTTGGTACTAACATCTCACATTGCAGGCACATTTGTCACAACTAATTAGTTGATACGGATACATTTTTGAAGTTTATGTTTTTATGAAGTTTTTCTTTTCCCTTCTCAATTGTACCCTCAGGAAGGATGTCACTCTATATAGCTGACAGAAAGGGGGAAATTTCTTCCTCTCTGAGGATGAAGTAACTGTACAAGTTATTATTAAAAGTTTTCAACATGGGATGCTTGTCTTCCTCCACTCAATTATTGGTTGATTTTTATCACTCTGTATGACCCATAGCTATTTTGTTTCATCCTTTAGGATATAATTTTACAAACAATTGAATGATTGTTTTCTTAAAATCCATTTATTAAATCATCTACTCTTATTGTAGTGGTATCTGGAGGTGAGACCTCTGAGAGTAACAGGGTTTAGAAGAAATTCTGAGAGTGGGGTTCATGATGGGATTAGCATCCTTATCATAAGGAAGAGAAATTAGAACTCACTTTCATCTCCAGCAAGTGAGCATACAGTTCAAGGTGCTCATCTGTGACCCAGGAAGTGGAACATTAAAAAGGAACCTCATGTTCCAGCTCCTTGTTCTTGGAATTCTCACCTTTCAGGACAGTGAGAAATGAAGATTTATTGTTTAAATCACGTAGACTATAGCAGTGTTGTCCAGCTTGCCAATGCTGTAATGTTTTCTTAGCTGATCTCAGATCCTTAATTTCATCATGGGCAGTTTCCAGCTTTCCCCTTTAGAAGCTCATGCAGATAACCTTGAGACACAGCAGCACAATGTGGGACCCTGTTGTGGTGGTTGTTCTTGAGAATGCTTTCCTCCAGTTCCATCTGATATTGTTCCTGGTCTCAGTCAAGCACTCTCTAAGGAGCAAGGAGCCCCACTTCTTTTTGTTAGAGAATGGCATTTCAAGCTGAGCCCTAGAGGGTCTCATTGCTGTTAAAACATTTTTATGATTGGTGTTACTCAAAAATCATTCATGTTCTCTGCGGACCAAAGAAATGTGTGTGCAGTGTTCACTTGATTAAGTATATGTGTGCGGGCACACACACACACACACAGATACAGACACACACAGACACATACACACACACATCCCCAAACCATCCTCTATATAGCCACACATTTCTTTGTGAAGCTAAACATACCCCCTGTCCCTTACACATTACAAGCTATCCAACTCTAATCTGTTATTGCATGGATTATTTTACCCTACACCTCTTGCATCTCTAAAACTATGTGGGTCAAAATGAGAGACCTGATTTTCATAGTTTGCTACCTAGTGTCTTAATTGTTTAATTTCAAATATACATATATGGTACGTGTGCAAACATAGCAGTGTTAGAATTGCTAACTTGTACTCTTGTGGGAAATCCTATCAGCTACAGGATAGAGATAGCATTTATCTGTGCTCCTCCCCCCCCTTGGTCTTACAAACTTTATTGACCTCTAAAACTACTAGCCCATATCTTTACTTTCCCTCTCTCTTTCACTTTTTGAATAGCATGGATGGTAGTTTATCAGTTTTATTGATCCATTCAAGGAGCTAGTTTGGGAGATCATTGATTTTTTTTTTCTCACTGCTTTCCATTTCATTGGGTTTGCTCTGATTTTTATTTCTTTTGTTCTGTTTGCTTTAGGCTTAAATTACTCTTCCTTCTCTAGTTTCTTGTGAGGAATGCTTAGCTTATATTATTCAGTTTATATATTTATATGTTTAATATATGCATTTAATTGTAAAAATTTCCTCTAAGCACTATTTTGTTGCATTCCACAAATACTAGTATGTCATATTTTCATTTCCATTTGTTTTAAAAACAGTTTTTAGATTTTCTGTTAAAATTTCTTAAAGCAATGCATTATTTAGAAGTGTATTATTGAATATCCAAATATCTAGGTATTTGCCAGATAATTTTTATTCATTTTAATTGTATTAATATCTAAGAATATTTTTGTATAATTTGCATGCATTTTATTTCTCTAGGTGCATAGTATGTCCTGGAACATGAGTCACCCTAGTCTGTTTTCTGTACGACTGTGCAAAGTATTCATATTCTGCCATTGTTAAAAATGGTCTATATGTGCCAATTTGGACAAATTGATTAACAGTGTTTTTCAGGTCAAACATATCCTTACAAGTATTCTCCTTCTTTGAAGTATAAGTTTACTGAAGTGAGTTTGTTGAATTCTCCAATTTTAAGACTGAATTGATTGATTACTTGATGAATTTCTATCATTTTCCTCTCATTTGCTTTGATATTCTGATATTAAACTCATGTAAGGTTCTGACATATTATCTATTATTTTATGACTTCATCATTAAGTAATTCTTTTCTCTTGTCTTCTAGGATGTCTCTAATTGTCAACTATACTTTGTAAGGAACTAAGAGAGGTGCCAGCTTTCTTTGGGTTTAGAGTAGTATATCTTTCTGGATTCTTTTACTTTGAATATGTGTGACCATACTTAACGTAGTTTCTTTGACACTCGGTAGATAAAAGATTTTTGTTTTGTTTAGGGAATGTCTGTTTTGTCATTATTCTGTTCTGTTCTCATATATTTAGACCATTTACACATGGAATTATTATTGATGTTGTTGACACAGTTCTAATACTATAATTTTTTTTTTACCTTTCAGTTTGGGGGTTTTTCTATTAGACACACTTTTAAATTCACCAAAATTTTTTTTAGCACTGTCTATATTACTAATTTGACTATCAAAAGTTTGTATGTTACCTTTTGTTTCTTGACATTTACTTTTTATTCTTTATTCTTTAAATTGTCATATTTATTTATTTACTTATTACACACAATGGCAGCTATATGGTAGTCAGAAAACAACATATACAAATTGGTTCTCCACCTTCTGGGCACCTGGGATCCAACTTGAGTCCTTGGATTTGGCTGCAAGCCTCTATTCCTGCTGAGTCAACTTGCCAGGAACTTTCTCTTAGGCTTTTCATCCTTGTACCTATGCATGCTGTCTGCTGCTCCCATAACAATTATTTTAATTTCCTATGCAATTCTGTAAGCTGGTATCACAGCTGATTTCCGTGGGGTTATGGACAGCTCTTTTCTTTCTTTCTTTCTTTCTTTCTTTCTTTCTTTCTTTCTTTCTTTCTTTCTTTCTTTCTTTCTTTCTTTCGTTCTCTTTCTCTCTCTCTCTCTCTCTCTCTCTCTCTCTCTTTCTTTCTCTCTTTCTCTCTATCTCCTTTCCTTCTTTCCTTCCTTTTCTTTCTTCTTTTCTTTCTTCCCTCCTTTCTTTTTTCCTCTGCACAATTTTATTTTTGAGAATTTCATGCAAAGCACAATAATTACATTATGTCCATTATACATACACTCACATTCATATTATATATGTAATATCTGTAATATATTACATTATGTCCATATGTTCTAACTCCTCTCATGACCCCTTTATATGTATGGCCTTGTGTTACACACACACACACACACACACACACACACACACAATTTTATATATATATATATATATATATATATATATATATATATATATAGGCTGCTCAGTCCATTTATGGTTGCTCATATATGTTTACTATGTGGGGTAAGGAACTAAGAAAAATGCCTTTAGTGGTTTTTGTTAATTTGGCTAGCAGTTGAGCTACATGTACCTTTTGTAGATTCCAGAGGTTTCAGATTGATCCAGGATATTCATGTTTCTTGGCTTTGAGTTTGTGTATGAATAAGTCCTCAAACAATATGAGTGTACTTTGGGGCTCTGGTGGCTGGGAGGCACAGATCTATCCTACTGGAGCACTCTTGATTTGGTGATAAATCATGATCAAATCGGCCTTTCATTGGACCTGCTTTTCTGGGCTGTAGCCTCCACAATAGCTTTTTTTTTGTTTGTTTTTTTGTTTGTCTTTTGTTTTTGTTTTTCTTTTTTTGCCACTGGAGTGTGATAAATATCTTTCCTTAGGTAAAAGAGAAGGCTTTGGTGAATTGATGTTCCTAGAAAGTAATCTTTTGTACAAGTGAACAATCTGGGTAGTTTTCAAATGCTTACTTGATGTTTTTAGCCCCTTACAGCCAAGAGAGGATTTGTCTCGACTCTTCAATATGAAACCTGGTGGAGACCACAGAGGAAATGACAAAATATGAGGATACAGCTAGGATCATAGGTCTCAAGAGCCCTCCCCAACTTGCTCCTACCAGCTCCTGGGTTAAGTTCTAGTCCTCCCAGTGAGCTGAACTTGTCTACGATTTTCTGGATTCAGCTGCCTCTCCATGTTTCAGAGTGGTGATGCTCCCAGAGACCTTGCGTATAAAACCACTACTGTTCTCTGTTTCCTAACTTTTTTTCTCATTGAGTGGAAAAGGAGTGATGATGTCTAAGTTCTTTAGCTGTCAACCTAAAACACAAGTTTCTGTGTAGCTTTTAATCTTTCTATTGATTGCCCTTATGCATTATCTGTCCAGTGGCATCATGGGCCTTCAATTCATGTTGATGAAATTGACCCAGGCCCTATGTATCAATCACTATAAAAGACAAAGTGCAGATTGCACAGCCTTGTCTTACCCTTGTTTCTATTTGTCAACAATTAGGACATGACGGGGTCCTGTTTTTGTGGTCAGTTGTCTTTTGTTATGATAATACTCACATTTATTGGCATTTCATCATTGACTTGTGATTTTGCATTGATTAAACTCTGTGTGTGAACCATAAAGGAGCAAATGTTTTTGTTTTTTTTTTAAACAAAAGAATCTACAAACCCATCTCTTGGCATTAAATTATGTGTTTTATTACAGTTCCTAGAAAATGCTTGAGGCAAAGGAGGGGTGGTTTATCTCCTTGTCTGGAAAAACAAGTGAGAAAACCTGTAAGCTGGTACCTTTCTTAGAAGTGTGACTGTATTGTTACTTGCTAAGTCAAGCAACATTACCAGGAAAATGATATTTCGGAGTTTGTAGTCTAGGCACATAGTTATTATGAGGATTTTCCTTTGATACAAGTAAATAGTCTACAAAATGTCTTTTTATAATTTGAGTATGACTCAGCTTAAAGGGCTATATTTATCTTAAAGCACACCATGGGTAGCTGAATAGGTCCCACCAATTAAGCCATATCTGAGGAATTAGTGATGTTATTCTTAGCTAAAGTTACTAGTTAGAAAGTTATTCCATTTTGAGACAGAGAAAGCCTGAAAGTAAGTAAAAAGGGAGGTAGAAAGGGAAGGTAAATAAGAGAGACAAACAGAAAGGAAAGGTATGAAAAGTAAAATAAATAACTAAATAAATAAATTTTCATAGTTGACAGTTTAGGCTTTGAAGAATAGTGGATAGTAGAGTAGAGATGAAGACATTTTAAAATGGAAGCTCAAATTGAGAATACAGGAATAACCAATAAAGGATCCAGAGTATCAAAGGAAACTGGAGGCCCAGTACCAGGCTGTTGCTTATGACCCTGAACAGTAGAAATCAAAGTCTTAGAAGACCCCCTAGGCTCAGTGCAGCAAATGAGACAATAAATCAAATATTATATGAAAATATGACACAAATTACAAGTCCTTGGGCAGTCTTACCTCTGTGTCTGTGGTGTCTGTATCTGTGAATCCAACTAACCACAGACCAAAAATATTTGAAAAAATATTCTTATTATCCTCCAAATGATAGAGTAGATAAGCTACTTACATCCACATTGCTCTAGTTACTATTAAGTAATATAGAGACGCTTTAAAAAGCATTTGAGGTTTGCTCACATCTTATGCCATGCCATCTGCTATGAGAGACTAGAATGTATTCAGGTTTTCGTATCTGAGTTAAGTCCTGGTCCTAGTTCCCTATTGAGAAATAATTTTATTTAGTTCAACCGCTTTTCCTGATTAAATTATTGGGTTGTATCCTCAGTGAAATCTTTGTACAACATAAGGTGACTATGTGTATTGGCTGGTTTCATGTGTCGACTTGACACAAGCCAGAGTTATCACAGAGAAAGAAGCCTCTTGGGAAAATGCCTCCATGGGATCCAGCTGAAAGGCATTTTCTCAATTAGTGATCAAGGGGGAGGGCTCAGTCCATTGTGGGTGGTGCCATCCCTGGGCTGGTAGTTCTGGGTTCTACAAGAAAGCAAGCTGGGCAAGCCAGGGGACCCAGCCAGTAAGCATCATTTGCCCATGGCTTCTGCATCCACACCTACCTCCAAGACCTCCAAGTTCCTCCCCTGTGAGTACCTGTCCTGACATCCTTTGGTGGTGAACAGCAATGTGGAAGTGTAAGCTGAATAAACCCTTCCCTCCCCAACTTGCTTCTTGGTCATGCTGCTTTGTGCAGGAGTAGAAACCCTGTCGCAGACACCATGCCATCGCACCTGACACTTTTCTGTGACTTCCCCTCCATTTATTATAAAACAATGATTGTTTGTGTTGTCTACAGACCTTTTCTCTAGGCACTAACTAGCTACCTCTCTAGTCTCACTCTATCTACAGCCCTTTTCTTTAGGAACTAGCTACTTCTCTAGTCTCAGTCTGTCTACAGACCTTTTCTCTAGGCAGTAACTCCTTCTCTAGTCTCTCTCTACTAACTGATTTGCTTCTACAGAACAGTCCAGTAGAACCTCAATGCAACTATGGTGACATTCTGTTTCTTTGCTGTACTATATAGCATCCAAATGTCACATGCAATTAAATGTAATGAAAACTAATTACAACAAAACCAAATTAGCTTAGACATTGAGTTTCACTAGCCACATATCAACTACCCAAATAAGATGTTTGATTTACACGCTCAGCCATGTATTGGGCTAGCTAAAACAAGGTACTATTAATTCACTTCTTTGTAGATCCTAAGTTCTCAAAAATAAAGTTTTCCAGGTGTCTTCTCTGCCCTTCACTGTTTGGCCTAGCTATCTCCTACTTATTTTAGAAAAAGCTTTTCAGCACAATTTGGTATTAGATTACGATATGTTGCTTCTCACTCATAATACTTTCATATAATTATAATTGCTAATTTATTGATTTTTCCTAACTAGATTATAAACTTTATTTGACAGAGACAATGCCCATATTCCCACTCCTTGCACAAAATATGAGAGTGGATATCCATTAAAATTTTATTAAATGAAAAACATAATGAACAGTGAGCATGGAAAGATAACTCCATGTGGCTGAGGATATTTTGACTATAATTGTTGTAGAAAACATTTAATCTCAATCAGGGGCTTCTATACTTCCTTTCACTATTCAGTTCCCATCTCAATCAGTGGTTTCTACTCTGCCTTTGACTATTCAGTTCCCATATAAAAGACACACAAACTTTATATTTAAAATAAGCCTCAATCAGCACTAGAGCTGGGCAGATATCTAGATATCTACTCTTTATGTTGTTAGAATCTACTTTCCCATCAATAACACTGAGCTATAACTTGTTATGCTTTTTCTGAGCAGCTCTTAACTCCAATTGGCTAGTCCCCATGGCTATGTTTTCATGACTTAGCTAGCCTGCAAAATTCTCTCTCTCTCTCTCTCTCTCTCTCTCTCTCTCTCTCTCTCTCTCTCTCTCTCTCTCTCTCTC
>NC_034594.1:4350551-4354555 GCF_900095145.1 Mus pahari | reverse complement strand
GTTGTTGCACCTACAGGGTTGCAGCCCCCTTCAGTTCCTTGGGTACTTTCTCTAGCTCCTCCATTGGGGACCCTGTGTTCCATCCAATTCCTGGCTGTGAGCATCCACTTCTGTGTTTGCCAGGCACTGTCTCCCTTCCTTCTTTCTTTTCTTCCTTCTGCTCTTTTCTTTGTATAAGTGTGTATTTAATGACCACTGTGATAAGCCCCTCAGAGTACAAAGAGGACCCTGAGAGCCAGAAAGAAATGTTTTGATATGAAGTTTAATATTTGTGTGACATTTGACATTTACTCTTGATGCTGGGCCTCGATCAATAAACATGGGAGCAAATTGTTGGGAAAGGAGCTGGGTCAGAAAATTTCATCACCTTTTCCTTGAATACAACAGTAAAAGGTATATACTTTGATGTTGGCCTTTACTCCATTCAGTACTATGATAAATCAATTTCTCTTGCTTATAATTTATCTGATATATTGAATTTTGTTCTAGTATCATGAGTGAACTAATAAAACAAATAAATGGGAAATGCATGAGGATTTTATGTAAGAGAGATTCTAGAAATTGGCCACAACACTCTTAAACCATGTTCTGTAACCTCGTCTTGATGGATAGCATCAATTGTGCATCATTCACTTAGAACTCATATTATATTCTGGAAAGTGATACTCCATCTTCCACAGCGTGCTCCCTCCAAGTTGGAAACACATTAGAAAAGTCTTTTCTGTCACTTTGTTGGTGCCATAATTTTGGGTGATAGGACAAGGTCACATGCTTATTGATTTTCTTAGTTATGTTATTAGATTGCTGTGAAGAGACACCACAGCCAAGACAACTTAAAAAAGAAAGCATTTAATCAGGGCCTTGCTTAAAATTAAAGAGGCTGAGTTTGTGTCCTTTGTGGCAGGGAGCATGCTTGTGTAGACAGGCAGGCATGGTGCTGTAGGAGTAGCTGATAGCTTCCATCTTACCCATGAACAGGAGGCAGAGAGGGAGATACTGAGTCTAACTTGTGATTTTGAAGCCCTAAAGCCTATCTCTGGGGACACACCTTCTCCAACAAGGCCACAACTATTTCAACAATCTCCTATTTCCTCCCAAAACAGTTCCACCTCCTAGGGACCAAGCATTCCTATGTATGAGTTTACTGGTCTTATTAAAACCACACCTTATCAAGTCTTTTGGCCACACCTATTTCAAAAGCCCCATACTCTCTTGCATGATGTATTTTCTGGTTGTTGATGTATGCGTCTCATGCCAAGCCTCAGGGTTCCAATCGGTTTCACTTCAGTACCTGATCTTGGTACAGCAGATATGCTGAGACTGAGAATTCGACCACTTACATAGTTTTTCTTGGTCAGAATCACATCACATCCTTTTTCTTCTCTTATGGTTTTGCTATATTCTGCTGCCTTAGACTATTTTGTGCTACTGTAGCAAAATACTTGAGACAAGGTAATTTATACAGCTCAGAAGTTTATTTACTCACACTTCTAAAGGATGTGAAATTCAAAACCATGATATCAGCAAGTTTCATCAGCAGGTAGAAAGACAGATTAATCAAATACTATGTGAAACTCCTTTTAGAAGGCAGTAAACCTTGTGTTCCATTTACCTCTTAAGAGTCCCACTCAATCCCATCCCTCTGGTAACAAGGTACTTGAGGATGGACACTTTCGGGCATGGCAACCAAGGCAGCTGCCAGGCATGGTGTTCAACACCTACACCTGGATTTCAATTAGTGACTAGTCACCCTACATCAGTCAATGCTTCCTGTTAGTCTGTTTCCAATGTTTTAATCAAAACTAGCAGCAACCATCAAACTCCATAGTCTTATATAATTACACTTCTCCCATGTCTTCTAAGTACCTGGGATACTGCAAGAGTAGTATTCCATTCCAGTTAAATATAAGGAAGACTTTACTATTTGGATTGCTGCCAAGCAAAAAGTATTATATATTTTTTGCCCCACAGTAGTGATGGTTTCTGCACTGTCAGCTGTAGAGCAGGTGGGTTAGTTCAGTATCTCATTCTCTTGTTTCACTCTGGTACCAACAGATGCAGTTCAGGTTCCCTGGAAAACAGTCTAATACTTTACGATTAGCATGCAAGAGTATTGTGATATACTTCTGAGAATACCTGGAGGGAATCAAGGATGAAGGAAGGATGGATGGGAATAATGAGGAAGTATAAATAATATAATAGTTAAAACAATTTAGTTAAATTAATTAGTTACTTAAATCAATTCCATTAATTACATAAGGGCCTCTAATGTTAAACTATCCCTTCTTTAAACAAAATAATAAAGGCTGATTTATTTTTTTCTCCCATAGCACTGAACACTCAAGAATAGGAAGTGAGATAGTTTCTTAGTCTCAGGACACAGCTGATCTATGATCACCTAAATATTGTGTCAGATAGCGTAAGTGTCTCAGTCCACGTAACTGCAATATGAATTCTGCTGAAAATGTATAAAATATTATATTCCATACTTCTCAGATTTACTGAAAATAGTGTTAAGTTTGTGAATTGCTAAGAATATACAGGAACTTAAAAATCAAAGGGAATGGGAATCAGGTTTCATCATGTGAATTACAATTTTTTTGAACTAAATGAAAAGAGTGATTTTTGTGACTCTTTTATTCTTTTGTGCTTACCTTTACCATAATGTTTAGATTATACTCACTGCATATGTTGTAACAATGACACAGAGAAGAGATGAAATACACAACTATGATAAACATTCTTGGTTACACTCCAGAACTTGAGAGTAAGGCCCTAACACTGAACACAGCAGAGTTGATTCATAGAACAAAGAGTAATTAAGCTGCTATTTACCTAAAAGCTTCATCTATACTTGTGGAAGAGGCAATGTACCTTATAGGAGGAGAAAATCATCCATCAATCTTAGCCAGATTCGAGCCTTCTGAGCTACAGTAATGAATGACCTGGCAAGACATGTCCACTGCTGCAGTGGTGTTCTGATTGTCACTGGAGTGGCCAACTGCTTTCTGATTTAAGTCAGGCTCCATGATAATTATGGCTTCACCACTAGATAGCCACCAACCTATGGTGAGACAGGTCATTAGCCTTAGAAATATTTGGGGAAGGATGGTGAATAGGGTCAAACACATTGTGTTAGAATTCTCAAATATCTAATAAAAGTATTTTCAAAGACACATGTTTTCTAATAAAGAAGACAAGGCAAGCCGGGCATGGTGGTGCATGCCTTTAATCCCAGCACTTGGGAGGCAAAGGCAGGCAAATTTCCTGGTCTACAGAGTGAGTTCCAGGACAGCCAGGGCTACGCAGAGAAACCCTGTCTCGAAAAAAACAAAATAAATAAATAAATAAATAAATAAATAAATAAATAAATAAATAATAAAATAAAAAAGAAAAGAGCCAAGGCATATTTTCAATACTGTCTCTATGAAATGGATGTGCTTTTGATGACTACACTCAGACCAACACTTGAATCACTTCTTATCATTCTGTGATGAGAAAGGACTTTACAACTTATCTTAGGCAACTAATTCCCCAAAATAAGTTGAGGCAACCTTCACACCATATGTCCCCAAATATAAAATAAAGATAGGTGAAAGCATCATTTAGAGCAAGTAAGAAATAAGATTTACCAACTTTTAAAAATGTCTTAACTTTTTGGTTATTTGTTTATTTTCTTTTAAAGCCATTCTTTATTTTAGGTATAACAGCACAATTTATAGCTTAAGAGTATAATAGAATGATTTGTTACAGCTTTAAACACAAGAAAATGTCATATATCAAAACCTTTCCCCTAGAACAATTTTAAATGACTACTTTTTCTAAGTGGGTCAATGTCTTAGTAAATTTTTCTTATTGTTGTGATAAAACATTGGCAACTTATAAAAGGAGATATTTAATTATGGCTTCAGAGGGTTAGAGTCCATGCTGGAATACTTACATCTTGGATAGCAAGTTATGGAGAGAGAGAGAGAGAGAGAGAGAGAGAGAGAGAGAGAGAGAGA
>NC_034594.1:4340991-4349093 GCF_900095145.1 Mus pahari | reverse complement strand
CCATCATTGGGAAGAGAGGCCCCTTGGTCTTGCAAACTTTATATGACCCAGTACAGGGGAACACCAGGACCGAGAAATGGGAGTGGGTGGGTAGGGGAGCAGGAGCGGGGGGGAGGGTATAGGGGACTTTCAGGATAGCATTTGAAATGTAAATGAAGAAAATATCAAATAAAATAAAAAAAATAGACTTATTCTATTTTTAAAGGTCATGCAGGTGGAATGTTCTCAAAGTCATAACTCACACACAGATTCAAGAGATCTATTTTGATTCTATATTGGCCAAAGCCAAATAAAGAATTGACATTGACACAAAGTATTTCATGCTTCCCTAAATATTCTTGTCTTTCCTATCACCTCATCCCAGTCCCATGTCAATCAAATGAAATTATGCCATAATAAGAATATTTTTTTACTTTATTTTATTTTATTTTATTTTGGTTTTTCGATACAGGGTTTCTCTGTATAGCCCTGGCTGTCCTGGAACTCACTCTGCAGACCAGGCTGACCTCGAACTCAGAAATCCACCTGCCTCTGCCTCCTGAGTGCTGGGATTAAAGGCGTGAGCCACTACACCTGGCAATAAAGATATCTTATTCATGGAAACTTGTGGCGTATGATTCTTTGGGTTGATCTCTTTTCACTTAGTATCCTTCCTTTAGAACCATTAAGGTGTTACTTAACAATATCAATACATAAGAATATATCAACATTTCTCTAGGCATCTGGTGACAGGACACTTGATTCTTTTACTGTTTTCATTTTTTATATCAACAATAAATCTCCTATAAATAGTTATGTGTAGGTTTATATTAAAAACACTTAATTTCATTCTTCTGAGTACAATATTCAAGAATATAAGTATATAATAATGTAAATAACATGTTCAATTTCATAAGAAACTTCTAAACAATTTTCCACAATGGCTGTGAAATTTTACATTCCATGGAGCTTTGAGTGAGGAATGCCCCCATAGGCTTGGGTGTTTTTGGACACTTGGTTGCCATTTGGTGATACTACATGGGGAGGTTTAGGTGGTCAACCATTGGAGTGGACCTGGGACTACACAGCCTCTCTCTGCTTTCTGTCTGCTCTGTCTGCTTGGTGTTTGAGGTTGATAGGTGGTTGTTCTCAACTTTCTGCTCCTCTTGGTGTTTCTTCTCTTTGCTCTTGTGATGCTCCACCATGATAGACTCATAACCTTCTGGAGTCAAACACCAAAATATACATTCTTCCTTGATTTGCCTTGGTCATGGTATTTTATCACAACAGCAAAAAGAGTATCTAATATGCATATTTTACCAAACAAATAAAAGAACACACGAGATCAATTTGTCTTCATCTCATTAGCATTTAGCATTACCACTGTTTAATTTTGACTGTTCTACTGGGTCCACAGTGGTACTGCACTGCAGCTCTGACTTGCTTTTCTCTAACATCTAATGATTTTGTTAAACTTGAGTTTTGAGTTGAATAAGCTGAGTAACTCTTACTCAATCTTTGGCATTTATTGTTTTCCTATATTATAGTCTTATAAGACTTTCATATTATTAAATAATATAAGACTCTTCACAAGCAGAATATTTTTAAAACTATTCATTAATTACTGACTACCAACAGGATTCTTTCTATTCATAATTGATAATATTAAATATATATAGATCATTAAAGCATAGTCATTTTACTCAGTAGGAGACCATTGTCCAGGAATATCAATAACTTATTCAAAACTAATTTTTTTCTGGAACCAGAATCTAGTCATCCAGGATCTTTATCAGCACCCCTTTATCACCATCATGTTTTGTTAAAATGACTCTCTGTGTGGTGTGCATGTATGTGTGTGTGCATGTACCTCTGTGTGTATGTGTACACATGTGTGTGCATGTGTGTTGTGTGTCTGTGTCTGTGCATGTGCCTCTATGTGTGTGTGTGTGTACACACAGGTTTGTGTGTGTGTGTGTGTGTGTGTGTGTGTGGTGTGTCTAGCTGGCCAGCTGGCTGGCTCTCACTGACTAGCTGGCTATGTGTGTATATGTACATGTGTATACTTGATTAATGTTTCTGTGTTTCCCTACCACCTTGCTATTGTTACTTTTAAAATCTTTTTTGTTACTTTTAAAGGGGGATAATATATTATATATTATTCACTTTAATTTACAAAGCATTGCAAAGCCTGCACAGCTGAATCCGTGTGAATGTCCTGGTGACAGGTGGTAGGATGGCCAGGCATGAATAAAGAGATGGTATATGAGTAAGTTGGTAGGAGATAAGTGGCTCTGTGAACTGCCACATTTTAATAATGGAAGAATGAGGAGATGGAGTTAAGTGCAAAAGAAATTTATATTCCCATTGGATTGATCTTGTGTGTGTGTGTGTGTGTGTGTGTGTGTGTGTGTGTGTGTGCGCGTGCGCGTATGTGTGTGTGTGTGTATTTTTCTTCCCTTTCTCTGATACTTTTATTCTGTGGCTAGATATCTCTCAGAGTCTTCCACATGATTCAGGTAAGCACTGTACTATTGTGGTGCATCCCTAGACCATTTGTCCAGTCTGAGTCCAATGCATCCAATACTATGTCTGAACCTTTGCATTTCACCTTGTTTTCATGTTTACATTTAATATTCAACATCATGAAACAAATAAGTGAGCTCTTTAGCATATAATTTGACAAGATGTGAACCATCATGGGTGGGTACAGTACCCCTAAAAAAGAGGGCTATGGACCTTGCTTCCTGCTTCTTTCATGTCTGAATGTAGAGAAAAAAAAGACACGTTCTATGTTGTAACAAATTGTTCTAACTGATCCAAATCTTCCTTCTTCATATATCAGAATTCCCAGTCTGTGGAACTGTGAACAATACATATCTGTGGTTGATAAACTACCCTATCTATGCAACTTTGTAAAGTAACTCAGACTGAGACCAATTTTGATAAAACTGGAGCAATTCACCTATCTATGGAGGTAAGGAGGAGAAATAAGGGTCACAGGCAAACACGAACTTTCCCACCTTCTCAACACTTCAATCTGATAGACCTGACGCACTGTAAGCACCATGCTGCAAGTCTCACACTTCTCAATTCTATCTAACCTTAGCATAGTGTACAGTTGGTCAGGAAGAGAGAAGATAAAAATGCCTGTATGAGTGGCAGGGAACAGGCAGTAAGCTTAAGAAAATGAACAAAAGACAGCGTGCTCCACTCCCTTCATTTCTCAAACATACAGGAAGGAGAGGACCACAGGGATGGAGAGAAACCTGAATGTTATATTACTTAAAAAGAAATTATGCAGGGATCATTGCAGAAAGGGGTGGAAACATTCTAAGTGTCAAAAGATCAGGGAGTTTGCTGTGTCATTGGATCTCCTAGGAGTGTCAGAAGCTACAGCATAAAGTTCAACTACACAGGAGCAGAACAAGGACAACAACCACAGGGGTGCTGAAGTGGACTGTAGAAGACCATGAGGATTTATCTCTTCACAATGAACCTTAGACAATTAAACCATGTTGAGATCACGAGGAATGTGACCTAGGGAAGAGCGCACCAATTGGTTGTCAGTGCCAAATCATCAGCTCTTAACACACAGCCAAGTACCATTATAGTGTTACATAGTTGTTATAGTATTATAAATATATAGTCTATATTTGTGTATTTAGGAATACATATGTAGCATATGTGGGAATGTTGAGAATGATGTTCATGAGGGCAGCTAGACACTAGGGTATACAAGAAGACTATGGGCTAAATCTTCTGATGTATGAACAGAACACTTAAGATTGAGGCAGAACTATCCAAAAGGAGAAAATAAGCCACAGAGGATCTTCACACTTTGGAAGGAGAATAATTCTCGGAAAGCTGTTCTCAAGGGATCAAGAAAAATATCATCTCTGTCTCAAGGCTATGTGAAAGACAATGATCTCTTCTGGTCAGGTTTAATATTGACCCCCAAAGATACCACTCCTGCATGTTCATTGTTAAAAGACAAAAAATATGACAATCCATGTAGAGCAATTAAAACAAGACTGGGACATGTCACAGGACCAAGCAATGTTACTGTAATACAAATGTTGAGAACGTTTACAGAAAATAAGTTACCTTTCTGTTTCACAGGCAAGGAAATTCAAATTTATTAACATTCAAAGTCTTACTCTAATCTCTGCAAGATTGTATTCTGTTGGGTTTCCAAGTGCCTAAAGGAGTCACACCAGCATCATTCTAAGTAATTGTCTATTCCAGGAGAGGGCTTGATAACATGTGGGGCTCGAACCACATTCTAGGGAAGGAGGGTCTGGTCCAAAAGCATTTTGAGATGTTTCTTTTTAAATGAAATGTTACTATAATACAAATATAATAAAATAACATTAATTCTAGCAAAAACTCTGTTATAATTTAGGTACCTATGTAACCATCTATTCTTAGGAATTCTTATCTAAATCTTTTCCATTTACAGTGCTTATAGGTTTGCAGGTAAATGAAATGTAACGATTTGTTTTCAAGTCACTTAATTTGCCCCACTCTTCAGAGAGAGATGAGCTAAATGTCAGAAGGACAGCACATGACTTGACTAGAGTGATTGACATTAAGACTTTGGCCCTCAGTCCTCTTAGCATAAAACCTCAGACGACATCTTCCAATGAACGATACCAGGAAACTGTTAAAGGAATCTATAATGGGATTATTCATATCACATAATATCAAAACCTGAAATTATTCAAGGCACAACTAGGGATTGAAAAAGAATACAAAGTGGAGAAATTATTCCAAAACACTGCTGTTAAGCAGTCCGAGTTTGATTAATATGGAAGATGATCAGCCTCAGAAGAATACAGCAGAGGCCATGAACTCTGGTGGCAAGTCAGGAGACACATACGGCAAGTAAGCAAGTGAAACAGAGAAGAATATTAATTGCAGAATGACCTTTCAGAAGAAAAGAGGATAATAGTCCTTCCTGGTCCTAAGACAGAAACATTCCCACCTGTGGAATTCCTCATGCAATAAATGACAGCAGTGGAACTTTACCAATTTTAAGATTAAAATAGGTATTTGGCTGACTTTGAGCCCAAATCTGACATTCCATCTCAGCCAACTACTTTCAGGAACATCTCATGAAAGCCAAAAGTTCCTGGAAGCCAGAAAGACTACATGTTTGCAAATTACTGTAACTGTATATAGATAAAGTGACCATTTAATTTATCACCCAAACCAGGGTATACTTTGGTGAATGCTATACATGCAAATGATGGTAGGAGGGGCACAAATTCCTATGTTCTTTGAGAAGCTAGAGGGCATTATCATTTTTTTTACAAATGCCATTCTTGTGTGACTGATTGCATTAGTGTTCATGGGAATGATGTCAGAGTACACATGGATAGAAGCAAGAAATCTAACTTCTTGGAGGACATCCACCTACCAGACAAGGCGCATCTCAGTAGGTTTAGTAGATGTTTGAAAGTATTTTTTATACTTTAAAATTATTTAGAAATTAAAATTAAGTATTTCTAATAAATGTGCAGAATCCTGAGTCACAAGTGCACTACCTATTTGCTCCCCAGAGAAGAGACTGGCTTGCACTTTGCCTATTGATCTTGTGTGAGCTTGCATGTATATACGCACCTCTGGCTCTCAAGACAACCTTTGACATAAAAAACATTTGGGGGCAGGAGAGATGGCCCAGCAGTTCACATCACTTGCTGCTCTTCCAGAGAACCTGAATTTAGTTCTCAGAACTCAAACTGGGAGGCTCATACCCAGCTCCAGCTCCAGCTCCAGCTTCAGGAGATCCAACACAATTTTCTGGACTCCAATGTTGCAGGCACACATATATCATACACACAAACACACACAGACACACACACATGTATTTACACTATACACACACACACACACACACATACATACATACATATGATTTTAGATGCTGATGGTAAGGATTTGTTACACTTACAGCACATGTGCACCTCTCAAGTTCCACATATTCTTCAGTCAGGATCCATGGACCATTACTTATACCTCAGACCACCCTGGTAATCACAATCCTCTCATGGCCATCTTCCTCATGTATAGCTCTTCGTGTCTTTACATATAGCTTCCTTTCCCTTGGATGTCTGTGGTCTTGTCTTTTATAAGGACACCTAATCCAAAATGACAGCAGTTGAGCTAATTCTGTGATGCACTTTTCCTAAGCAATGCTGCCATCTGAATTTTGATTGGCTTTCCTTTGGAAAGCAATAATACCGACCATAGGTCTCAGATGCTAATGACGAGTTAAAACTGACGTGTAACAGTGATATTTTTTTATACGCTACAGTTAAAACCTCAGTTGCTTGAACTAAATTAATAATGAACTTCAGTGCCCAATTTTAGAGTGCTTTTGAGAAGTGATGATTTTAGAGTTATCAATGGAAAGAGTAGATTTGGATGGTTTCAGGCTATGTTCTAAAACAGTATTCATGTTGCCCTCAAGGAAATGTGATGCATGTCTTATAAATAGATAACTAAGGTTTTATTTATTTATTTTTATTAATATTGGTCAGACAAGGAGACTTATACCAGGCATTCCATGCCCTTCTAATTGAAGGCTTCAGGTAACAGGGACTGAGTCAAGTTTTTCTTCAAACCTTGACTGAGGCATGCTTTCCCATCAGGAGATAACATAGCTCTATGGTTCAATGCATTTGGGAAAAGGCAGCCATCCACACAGAGCAGCAAATGATTATACCTTAGCACTCTGTATTTGTTACTGCACCTTGTGAATTTCTGGGAGAGAGTGATTGTGCACATTTCCCCAAGTCCCTTGAGCATGGTTTAGTGGGGGTGCCTCAAGGATTTATCTAGCTGCACTTTTGGGGCACATACCTTAACTGTTTGCTTGCATATCTAAAGATGGAGAAGTTCTGCTTTTATGCATGTACATTTAAGAAACCTCTTCTTTTGTGCTTTCCAATTTTGTTTTGATCTTCTCCATAGTGGATAAGAAGGGAGAAACAGCATAGGGTGGCAGTTATACATGCACACCACCATTTATTCACTTGCTATTTTCACACTCGTGTACAGGGTCTAGTAAGGTAGCTATGAACAGAAGTGTATTTGAGCAGCAGGTTTCTTTATATTGATATTAAGATTGTAGTGTAAGCAGTCAGTCATTTCCCTCAAATAATTCTGACAAATTGTTATGTAATAAAATGGATTCCCTCCCAAATTTGTGTTGAAATTTTGACTTCCAGTTCCATTAAGTATAACTGTATTTTGGAGACAAGAAAATTTTTTGCACATAGTGTGTGTGTGTGTGTGTGTGTGTGTGTGTGTGTGTGTGTGTTCATGCTGGCTCTCTCTCTGATCATGTCAGTCCTAGTTACTAAACTCAAGTTGTCAGGCCTGTTGAGTCCCTTCACCTGCTGAGCTATCTCTCCAGCCCCCCACAAGGTCTAGATTAACAGGTAAATACGATTAAATGTGTTTATAAGTGTCAGGTCTTAACCTAGTAGGACAGATATTCTTTCGTGTGGAGAGAGAGACACCAAAGACACACATATTCAGATGGCACCTTTAAGCCAAGAAGAAGGGCCTCAGAGGAAACAAGCCTGTAGACATCTTCATCTTGAAATTTCAGCTTTCAAAACTTTCCAAATATAAATTCCCATTACATAAGCCGCTCTACTAATGCTATTTTATTATAGCAACCAAAGTAAATTAAAGCAGCATTATTAATTGTTTATTGAGTTCTTGCTGTTGAGAGTTTTCCTCAGTCAGTTCCCATCTATACTGAGGCTCTGTTTGTATTTCAGAAGACTTTCAGGAGAACCAGCTTCCTTCAGTGCCTTAATAACAGAGATAAACATATTACTTGGGGAGAGCTTGAAATTGAAAAGAGCATACAAAGTGTTTTTTCACACAGATGATGACTTAACATGTGTCTTATTTAATACACACCATCCATCCAAGGTAAGTGCCTCTATTCTATTTTACACAGATGCAAGGGTTGTTATTTAGCCAGGGTCAAGATCGTCTTGATAGAGCCAGAATTCCAACTCAGGTTCCTTCCTTCCTTCCCTCCTTCCTTCCCTCCTTCCTTCCTTCCTTCCTTCCTTCCTTCCTTCCTTCCTTCCTTCCTT
>NC_034594.1:4329546-4340956 GCF_900095145.1 Mus pahari | reverse complement strand
CTCTCTCTCTCTCTCTCTCTCTCTCTCTCTCTCTCTCTCTCTCTCATTTTCTTAACTATGTGATCAGTGAAGAGAAGAGAGTATAACTTTTTAATGATGAAAAGATGCTGATCAGAGTGCTCTATCAGCTGCTTTAATTAGAGAAAAGAGGAAATCTGACTAGATATCAATACCTATGGAAAATCAGTGGAAAATTTAGAGGACTGCACAGTTATTTCAGTAACAATCTCTTAAGTGACACAACTATAAAGAATGTACAATGTTGTGTTGTATAAACATGATGATTACAAAACCTTAATAAATACTCAAGTACTGAAGATTGTTCATGGTTATAACCATCTCGATAGTTATTTTATAAGGGAGAGAAAGAGATGTGTGTGTGTGTGGGGGGGGGAAGTAGGGGGACTAGCTGTTTCCAAAGTCAGACAACAGGAATGACCAGATATCGAACTTTACTAGGTGGACAAGTGGCTGTGTTTACTCTGGAGATGCCTGAAGCAGACATGGCAACTGTTTCAAATAATTCAAAGAGTTCTGCTTAGTGGAGAGATTTAGTCTTAAGGACCAAGTTAATACTATAGGTAGTGAGCATTTAATTACTAAGAAGATTCACATATATATCTACATAAAAACTGCATTTACTGGCAAAATCAATTGAACTGTATGGTCTTTAAATATGAAGCTTTTAGCATCTTATAACCCCCCTACCCTTGCCCCACCCATCCACCCCATGTTAACAAAGTTAAGGCTGAAGGAGAAAATAGGTACTATCTGCTTATGAAACTACAGAAAGAATTCCCCGGGAGAGAAAACCCATCCGGTCTCTCAGCATTGCTATGAGATCCTTACTGGGAAATGGCTCAATTTGAGCCCGTCTCTCTATTGATTCTTTTATAATTGCATTAACAAAATTCAGTCTCCAGGTTTCAAAGGCGATAACATTACGTATTTTGAAAGAATTGTCTATTAATTTTTCCCCCTTTATCACCAAGAGAAGCTCACCCTTTAATGCCTATCATCCTACCAGGCACTGAGCAGACGCTTTTACATCCAATAGGATATGGGTGGTTGTTTTCCTTATCGTGCTAGTGCTATCCTGGTGTTGCTGGAGAAGAACCCACAGAGGCTGAGAAGTGAGTGCATGATGATAGCGAACATCACTGGAGGAATTAGAGTAGATAATCCATTTCCAAGCACCAGCCAAGTGCAGTTATGTGGTCTGATGGGGCTACCCAGTGCCCCAAATGGCAAATTAAAGAGTTACTGTGTGTGGTGGGGCATCTTGAAGGGAAAATGAGGAACAATTCTAGCGAGAACCCGTCAAGAAAGAGATTGCATTGAAGGGTACAATGGCAATTCGGGTTGCTGGATGTGTGTATGTCTCTGTGTGTGTGTGTGTGTGTGTGTGTGTGTGTATACCAAAATTATCTAGGAACCCACACACAACTGTGGTAGTGCACACTTGACAAGTAAAGCAGAAAGATATGGTGGCAGGAAGGGGAAAAACAGACCTAGAGGGTGGAGGACCATCCTGCTGTTCTAAACCCTGTGGGTGCTCAAAAATCATCAATGATGAAGACTGTGGCGAGGATGAAGATGATTAACGCAACCCATGGGAAAATAGGGCTGGGGAGGATGACATGGACCAGGACCTGGGAGAGGGAGGATGACTCAGGGTGAGGGGTACCTTGGGAGAGATCAGTGAAGTATGCACGTCGGCGAGCGTGGGGCGGGGGGAACGGCCGGGGCACTCGTGGCTCGGACCCGGGGAGTGGGTGGGTGGTGCCCGTGGGCGGAGCGGCTCCGGGACTGAGTGGCTGGCAGCTTATGTCTGCAAGAGCAGCAGCATCACCCGGGAGCGAAGCTCCGAGACTCCGCCTAACTGACACCCAAACTCTCCCTCTCCCTCCCGCAGCCCCAAACTGGAGGCAGCGGAGCCCGGGAGCAGGCAGCGTCGGGCGGCCCCGGCCCGGCCCCGCCCCCGGCCCGCCAGCCCAGCCCGCGCCCGGCCGCTGTGCTCCGGAGCTCAGCGCCAGTCCTCGCCCTCTCGCCGTGCCTCCGCCTGCCCGCCCCCGCCGGCCGAGGCTGGGCTGCAGGAGGCGGCCGGGCGGCCCCGAGCCTCGCCAGGGCGACCCAAACAAAGGCAGCATCCGGGCTCGGCGGGAGGCAGAGCATCATGAGAGACTGGGTCCTCGCTGTCCCCGGCTCCGCTGCTGCTGCCGCCGCCGCTGCCGCCGCCGGGAGGGCTTCGCTGTGAGCGTGGAAAGCACGGGCGCAGCTGCGGGGCGTGAATCCGAAAGGTGAGAGCCAGAGCCAGCGAGCCGAGGGGGCGGGCAGGCCACGAAAAATGTCCTCGGCCGTGGGGCCCCGAGGTCCTCGCCCACCCACGGTGCCTCCCCCTATGCAAGAGCTGCCCGACCTGAGCCACCTGACCGAGGAGGAGAGGAACATTATCATGGCAGTGATGGACCGGCAGAAGGAAGAGGAAGAAAAAGAAGAGGCCATGCTCAAGTAAGCACCCCCCCAACCCCCCAGGGCGCGCCATCCATCCCTCGGTGGTGCCTCCATCCGTCCATTCACCACTCACTCACCAGGTCCTCTGGGTTGAGTGTGGGGGAGGGGCTGAAGAGGGTACAGGGGTGAGGGCAGAGGTGCCCACCTTGGGGCTAGGGGCCCCTCCTCGGGATTGAGCAGGCTAGAAGTCTGGGAGTCTAGAGGAAGGAGAGGACCCTGCAAAGCCCAAAACCTAGGACCCCAGGAAGATGGCTTGAGACAGGAGTGCCCAGGAGGACTGAGTGGACAGGGGGACCACTGTGGGGTGAGATATGCAGAGCGAGTGAAGCTGATCCCACCCGATGGTAGCGCTCTGGGCTGAGGGCAGATTAGGGATCTGGGCATGAGTGGAGAAAAGGGTGGAGGTAGAGATAGTGAGGGTAGCTCCTCCTTGGAGTTGTTGAGCAGATCTGAGTTACAACAGTGAAGGGTGCTGGTATTTATATAATAAAAAGGCTTATTTTTAGCGTTTGTTTTGGTGCTCATTCATTTTAGGATGCAAAGGTTGGGTCTTTTTTGGGCAGTTGCCATCGTTGGTCACCTGTATTCTCAGCTTCCCTTTAACCTTTGATTCTGAGTCTTCTACACAGAATAACTGTATGAAGACACATTTTCTTATCTGCATGCAAGGCCAGGCAGTACAAAGTTTTTTTGATAATGACAGCAGCTGATTGGTCACTCTGGACTGAAATAAAATAGGGGTTCCTCATTATTGGCTTCCAAGAGACCCCTGGGGTCTTCCCATTTCCCAAAGGAAGCAGCCGGGGGTTAAATATCTACACATGCCCTGTTTTCTGAACCCATCCACCCTCTAGGGGACCCGTACCTAGTGCCCCCATTTTCCTGGGCACGAGGAGGAATAGGGTTGATTATTGGCAGTGCAGGAGCCTGTGATACTGTGCCACCCTTTGCTTCAGAATTGCTTGCAAGGACTGCCATACAGGTTGGCCTTGGCTTCTTAGGCTCGCCCGTGGAGTGAAGTGAAAGGCAATTTCAACTCTGTCTTCCCTTTAGTAAAGTTTTCCTCTCTGGGGTGGTGGAATACAGATTCCCTGACTGGTACCAATGTCTTGGTATTCTCTGCTTATGCAGAAGGTGGATTTGGGGCAAGCAATTGACATGAAGAGCCAAAGGGAACCTGTTGCATCTAGAGTTAACTGATTGCAGGGAAGTCTAGAGAGGGAACAGGGGGTGATGCCAGGGCACAGGGCACACCCATCATGGCCTTCCTCAAACTCCCTAGAATTGCCTACCGAAGGGAAGGTGCTCTCTGGGAAGGCATCTTCTCTTCAGAGTAGCCGAGCCTAACAGGAAAGGAATAGAGAAAGCTGTAAGCACAGACTGGGGGTCCCCCGAGCGTGAGGGAGAGATGTGGGTGTCAGGCCACAGCAAAATAATAGGGATTCAGCGATTCTTCCTCTTTCATTATAGACTCTGGGAAAATAAAAGGCTGTTAACTTAGAAGGCCAAAGCTACCTGGCTCTATAAGAGCTGCAGGTTTCTGAATTCCCTGCTCCTTCTCATCCGGGGGAAAACCAAACAACCAACCCCCCCCCCAAAAAAAAAAAAAACAAATGCTTTAAGCCTGCCAGCTTGAGGGAGGCAGAGCCCTCATTAATTGGCTTCCTGTCCCTAGTGAAAGAATGACCCCCCCCCCCACCGCCTCCCATGCTGCAGGCTTCCCCTCTTCTGAGCCTGGAAGTAATGGATGCTGTCTTAATGGTGCTGCTGTCTGTCTGTCTGTCGGGTTGTTGGTCCATCTGTCCTCACCACTGCAGCCCCTGCCACCTGTCCTAGACACTGTCCTATTGGCTAGCATTTGCAGATTTACTGCTGTTCCTGTTGGTGCTTGCTGCAGACAGCAGGTAGATGGAGGCCTCCAGCAGCTAATGATAAATATGGGCTGCTCCCTGATAGAGTCCAGATAGGGAAGGCAGTCACAGTGCAAGTAGTGGCCATAATGCCTCTTCATTGGCTGTTGGAAGCATTGTGGAGGGTGAAGGTTTTAAGTGGGAGTGGATGAGTTTAGGGCAGAATCGCAAACCTGCTGACAACCTAGGGTCAATGTTAATACTATATGGGTTTGCATGGTCAAGCAAATTAAAAGCTCTGCCCAACTGCTCCTGTCTGGCATATCCCTGTCACTGGTATCCATGGGCTTGTAAATACTATTCCTTTATGGCACGATATCACAGAATATCGCAGCGTGCACTGCTGTTACACAACAGCTCTCGATAACCCTGGACCTCTGCATCAACTTTATCAATTGGCCTCCTCCGCTAAAGTCCTGGCCTCTTGTGCAGTGGTGGGTTGGCAAGTGTTTTGGAACGCTGCTGTTCTTCTCTGTAAGCCTGTCATGGTGTCTGCAATCAGTGAGACAGTGTTACACTTTATTTTTTTTCCTAGAAGGAATTTTGTATCTTGGAAACTGGGAATCATAGGGGCCATTCAAATGACACATGTGCGAGGGGCCTTTGATGGCATCTAAACATGGGTGGCAGCCTTTTCTAAACTTGCCAAGGAAAATGACCAGAAAAATGCTTTTCATAGGCCTTTGCTTAAAAGAAAAGTTTTTGTGGCAATACTTGATCCCATATCACATATCTGAGAAATTTCTTTTACAAAAGACCCAAACAAAACTGGAGTTCTGGGAACAGAGAAATTGGATTTAAAATATATTTTTGTGATAAATGTCATACCTTTGCCTTGCACTGCCTGCTGTGTGTGAATTCTTCTCCACAAGATAGAACAGGAAACATTCATAGAGAGAATGAAAAAGTGGATGGGTATTGTAAAACCATCTAACAAACACAAATCAGAATATATTTGTATAGTTAGCCTTAACTGCAAGTTACTGCTGAACTCTAGATTCGATAAAGACATAAATAGGAAAAAATATCATTTTGCTTCCAGTTCATGAATTTAAAAATGTTACATGAAGTTGGGAGTATTTTATCCTCATGGTCACATTAGTTTTGTAAAAATCTACTAATTTTAAGTAATATTGTTTGTAATTAGAAAAAATTGGCTCTCAAGAATTATATTTTATGATTGATGTAACTGTTTGTAAAATGGGTCTCAATTTTTGGTTTTGTGTGTGTGTGTGTGTGTGTGTGTGTGTGTGTGTGTGTGTGTGGTGTCCTGGATCTTTTTTGAAACTTCACTTTGTCAATGAATGTTCCTTCAAGTACCTGTCACCAGGCATCATGGGTCAATGTATTTCAAAGACAGAAAACTGTGTTATCTGAGACCTAAATCAGGGAAGATCTCATTAGAGGTAAAAATCTTATTCTGTCTCTTAAATAAAAGCTTCAAAGAGAAATGAGCTTCAGAATGGGAAGAGAGGGGAAAGGGAAAACACCGAGCAGAGATTGAGGGGACAATTCGGTGATGTAAATTAAAAATCCGTATTGAAACGATTACTAAAATTGGCTAACACTTATTGAATATTTACTGCATTCCAGCAGTTACTTTAACTGGTTACAAGAATTTAAAAATGTTACATGAAGTTGAAAGTATTTTATCCCCATGGTCACATTAGTTTTGTAAAAAAAAAAAAACTACTAATTTTAAGTAACATTGTTTACAATTAGGAAAAACTTGGCGGGGTGAAATGTGTTGACTTAGACTGGGTGCTTGAATCCATTGAGTATCCTGTGCAGGAGACACGGCGGGTGTGGCAAGTCTCAAATCCTTACTCTATCCGTGGGCTTCAGCGATACTGAAAACTGAGTCACATCCAGGGCTCAACAAGGCTTCAACCCAGACTTTCACAACCAATGCAGCCACTTCCCCAGGCACGGCACTGTCTCTCAACCAAGAAGAAACCTCTAACAGTTATCCTTTCCTTACATGAATTTCTGGTCTCTCTTTCAATTCAATCAAGTGGTTTGACAGGTTAAGCTAACAGAGAAAATCAACTACTGGTCCTAATGGAGCAGGGCTGAGTTCACTTCTGCTGGTGCACAGAATCTGCCTGTGGATTGAGGGGAAGGGAATGTCCTTCAATTTCAAGATACTGAAAACTGTATTAGCACAGTGCAAAGACCTTTGCAACTGGGCATCTTTTTTATATTTAATTTCTCCCATTTCCTGTATGAACATGGGTTAGAAAATTGTTAGATTTTGTGGGGTTTCTTACTCATTCCATATTCTGCCCCTCAAGATGTGACTTGGTTTACAAAGACAACTTTGGGCATCTCTGCCTTTTTGCTGGGGTGGTGGTAGTGATGGTGGTACTGTGGCCTTGGTTTTCAAACATCTGTCAATATAACCTGCTTGGGGAGAAAAGATGAGGTAGAAGTCTCTATTACTCTAGTTTTCCTCTGTGTGCAAACACATCATGTTGTACTTCGAAATGTATTGAAAGGGCTTTTTTTTTTTTTTTTTCCAGAAGCATCAGTTTGCCAAGCAGAAAAAGAATGGACTATACACTAGGGAGACTTAAGCAGGGGGTCATTGTAATGTAGGTATGTTTCTATTGGCACACACATTAGGCAAGGTATGTGCTACACTATTGTTCAAGCAAGGATGGATGAGAAGAAAAGGGGAAAAGACGGATAGTGAAGAGAGGTAGTGACTGATATGTAAACATGGTCTCTTAATTCAAGATGTCCTATTAGGCAGATAAGACTGTAGGAGGGAGCACACTTGCTGCCTTCACTCCTGCTCCACACTGGTAGTAAGTGGGGTTTGACTCAGAGAAAGCTAACCCTGTGCTGTGTAGGAATCTCACTCTAAAAAAAAAAAAAAAAAAAAAAAAAAAAAAAACCTTCTTAACACATGTACAGACACACTGTGAAAGTTCTCAAACATTCGTGGGAGAAAATATAGAAACGAGAAGTTTTTTAAAAAGTGAAGAAAACACGGTGGTGTCAGAAATAATGGAAAGGTACAAAACCGTTGCTTTTGGTTAATCCGAAGTGATGTGTTTTTAACTTGTGTGCATGCTTTCTTAATAGGACACTACCATTTATGTATTTACATTACCATATTTGAGGTTCGCTATGCTTTACAAATGGGTGTGATCCTTGGGCTGCTGCCAACCTGAGTAATAGAAACACAACATCTCCTGAAGGTTCTTTGTTCAACTCCTTCAACAGGAAGGCTGACTGGTGTAAGTCAGTCCAAAGCCTCCTAGAAAGCTCTCAGTGTGAATTCCTGAAACCACTCTATTCTCCCACGTCTATAAAAAGCATATGGGATGAGCTTGTTCTGGGTGGATTATAAGTGCCATTGTGTTGAATTTCATTTACCTTAATGGTCTATGTTCTGTTTTTAAACAACTTTGCACACTGGATCCTTTGAGATCAGTCTGGATGTTCTAGATCTGGCCTTGAGGGCTGGAGAAAATTTCCCCAAGGCACAGGCAACAAGAGAAATAGAACCTCAGACTCCAACCTGGTGATTCCAACCTTCGCTGTTTATTAAAGTCCATAGTATAAATGTGGGTATGGGTTTTGTGGGCTAGGAGGCTAGCGTGCACTGTTTTCTTTATATCTATCAGACATTTTGCTGGGTGCTTACAAAAACCACATATCCTTCACTCAGCTCTTGACATGCGCTCCATTCTGTTTGTTGGTTTGTTTCCTAACGTGAGTGGAACCTTGAGAACCCTGGATCCCTGGCCCCTTGCTCACAGCGTTTGGTCTGAGAACCCAGTGATTACCAAGCAGCAGCAGAAGTGCCTATGGCTGGTGGGATCTCCTATGCTTTTCCGAGCACATGCCTCTCCACTCTAACTTCTGTTCTCCTGGTCTACGTGGTCTTTTGCACGCAAGTCTCCCTAACACGGTACTACTCTGCTATGTTCTCCTCGACTGCAAGTCTCCGTCAGCCACGTTATTCTGAATTTTCCCAGGCAGTATTCTTCTATTCATAGAACTGTATGATACTTGATTCAACAAGAAGGCCAGGCATTAAAAGTTCAGTCGTTAAAATTTGGTCAGGCAAGAGAGTAGGTGGGTAGAATAGAGACCCCATTCTTCATATAGCTTGTTGCACGTGTAGTTCCAACCACTTAAAAACGTCCACAGTCTGAAAGGTTGACCAGTGACTTGCTCTGTATAATACTGAATGAGGTTTTGGTCTCATTGTTGGGTTTCTAGTGTGCTTGTTTGTTTGTTTGTTTGTTTGTTTTTAATACAGAGCTTCTCTGTGTAGCCCAGGATGTCCTGGAACGCTCTCTGTAGACCAGGCTCCAACTCTAAGACCCACCTGCCTCTGCCTCCTGAATACTGTGTTTAAAGGACATGCGCCACCACGCCTTACCAAGTTTTGGTCTTAATGCTGCCATTTTCTATAGGTATAAACATTACCAAGTCATCCCATTCAGTTTCTCGGCTTGCTGTACACAGTGAGACTTGTTAGGCCTGTCCTTGTATCTCATGGCCATTTAACATGGTAAAACAGAAACATCTTTAAACTTCAAGTTACCATACCGAAGGAAACTGCTCTTACTGCCCTCATGCTCTGAAATGAGGCTGAGCCCCTTCTTGTGATTTTTGAGGGTGATATTGGGCATGTGGGGAGGAGATCTTGTTGGAATAGGCCCCACTCACAGTCTTGTTAGGGCTGTGACTGGGATTGTAGGCACACTAAGGTGGGAATCTGGCAAGGAATTCAAAGTTAAAATCATCACAGGGTCTGCTCTGAAATTCTGTTTTTATTTCTCATTAACTGGGTTATCAATGTTTGTAGCACAAAAACATGGTGGGGAAATGGTAAAGTTTGAGATAACAACTAGGCAAGCACAATTCAAGTGGAGAAGAGAAATTGGCTCAAGGTAGTTTTCTTATCTTTTGCTAAAACCTGAAAGTGTTAACTTCTTTGTCATGGGGTATAATAAATGGCTCGTTTTTAACATTGAATGGGGGACTACTTGTTAAGTGGTTTATCTGTTTAGCTTTCTGTTGGATGGTGTAACACATACACATAACTTTTAAAAATTTTTGTACTACATGCCCAGTGGTTTCTGCAGGTATAGTCTCACATTCTTATAGCAGGTTTATATGCATTTATTTTGACCTCGGTCAAATAGCTGACAGCAAAGGGTTACGTTACAGAGGTGGCCTGGGGCGTTCCTATTTCTGTTGCCATTATGTGAAAGCTCCCTATACTTACATGAGAGAAAACTGCTTAAAAGGAAAGTGTCCTAACCGCTGATTTGCCTTTTTGTACTAATTTTTTGCTATGGAGAGTGTTTTATACTGTCAATTTTAAGTATCTACTTAGACAACAAATTAGAGTATCTTTTCTCTTTGTAAGTTGGTTTTTCCCCTTGCCTCAACTTATTTGTATCAAACCACTAAAAAGCAAGCAATTAAAAGTTTTAAAATTTATCAGAACACTTAAGTAATGCAAACAACGGATATAGAATCTTGGAAACCATTGTTTGGTCAACAGTAATGGTTTGCTGAAAACGAGACATAGCATTTCATATGATCTCAGTGGGTGCTTCTTTTATGGGAAGGCTGCATTCAAAGTTTCAATCATTTTTAAATAATAGTTGTCAGTTACAACTGCACACAGGACTATCGATGCAAAACAGACTGCAGTTTAGAGACCGTATCCCTGGTATGCAAATTCATTTAAATAGATTTTAGAAAGTAATATTTTAATAATCCCTTTGAAGTTGAGGTTGTAAGATAATTTAATATTGTTGAAAGGAATCTTAAGTAATTTGTAAGTTGTTAAGGCATTTAATTAGAATATTAGCTATTTTAAAGAAGCATAGTGAATGAAACCGAGATAATACAGATGATAATACCCAGTTAATCATTTATACATTGTTTAGTACTTTTTTATTGCTCATCATTAAGTTAAGTTACTTGTCTGGAAGATGTTATCATGTTTATATAGAGAAGGCATGTGCACTGAAAACCAACTGAAGTGTCTATACTGCCATGTAGATAGATACCTTACGCTATTTAGGTTCTTGTAATGGCCTGTCATATTTAATATGGATATATATTCACAAGTAAGACAATACAGTAGCAGTCCCTGATGAAAGGTTTGCTGTACTACCTAGGCCATGGCATAGTTTGTTTTCTTTTCAATGTATATTACTGCACCTGAAGATCATTGATCTTTGACTAATACTCTTAATTTCAAGAAGCCAGATGCTCAGGCTAGGGTTTTGTTCAAACTAGGATTGGCTGAGAAGAGATAAAGTCAACTGACACAATGCCTCCATCAGATTGGCCTGTAGGCAAGCCTGTGAGGGAGCATTGCCACGGTTAGTGATTAATATGGAAGGGCCTGGCTGGCTCACTGTGGGTGGGGCCACCCCTGCACAGGTGGTCTATGGATGTGTAAGAAAGCAGGATGACAAGCCATGAGGAGTGCGCCTGTAGAACCGCCCTCCTCTGTGCTCTCTGCTTCAGTTCTCGTCTCCTTTGTACCTCGACCTTTCCCCTTCCTTCTATTAAAGACCATAACTTGAAAGGCAAAATAAACCCATTTCCTCCCAAAGCTGCTTTTGGTCATAGTGTTTATCACAGGAGTAGAAATGTAACTAAGATACCGAGTTATTTTAAACTTGTCTGTTATAGGTGATCAATCGTTGTGGGTCTGGTGGTTGCACTTGTCTTTTATACTCATTTTATGATCTATTCACTTTTTATTTTATAAGTAGGTGTGCATGTCGCCTGAATAAATGCATGTGCACTGTGTGTGCACATGCCCACAGGCACCAGTCCTCTGGATCCAGAGGTGTAGGCAGTTGTGGGTTCTGGGAACTGTACCTGGGTCTTGTGTAAGAGTAGAAAATGATCTTCACTACTGAGCCATCCTTCCAGCCCCTGCGAGAGAGAGAGAGAGAGAGAGAGAGAGAGAGAGAGAGAGAGAGAGAGAGAGA
>NC_034594.1:4321599-4329151 GCF_900095145.1 Mus pahari | reverse complement strand
CTCTGGTGTTATGTCTGAAAATCATCACTGGTTTTTTTTTTCATGAAAGTATAATTTAAAAGGTTAAAATTTTATACAGATAATTTGAATTTGTATATATATATATATATATATATATATATATATATATATATATATATATATATATTTTACCCTAAGCCAAATGTTGCCACTTAATATTGCTGACCCAGGTTAAAAACTTGATTCTAGTGTTCAAAGGTTTGAAACCTGTTTAGGCCCAGGCAGGAGAAAGAAATCCCATGGTGCTTAGCTATTCAACAGCTTCAGCTAGTCAATGCCCAACACAAAGAGCCCAGCGACTAGTTCTGCATTCCGTAAAGGCCGCACAGTGAACACCTTGGACCTGCACACGGAAATTCAAACACATCCAACTCTAGAGCATATCAAGTAGGTATTGGACAGTTGGTAAAACCTAGAAAAATAATAAGAATAGGTTAATACATACAGTAGGAGCTCCCTCTTCTCTGCTACCTGTACTTCCATTTCCTTCTTTGCCTTCAAATTTTCTGTATACCTCTATTCTAACCCGATATTGAATCTCACCGACTGTCCTCCTTCAATGTTCTACCATAGCCTGCCATCCCTTTCTTTTTGCAAATAGTAGAAGTCTTATCTGGCGGCTTCAACTGCGCATACATGCCAAAGACGCTCGGATCTATATGGTCAGAGATTTTGAAATTTCTGCCAAATTCTGAATTCTTCTCGCAACACCTTTTTGACATCTCTAAGTGGATGTCTTGTAGGTGTTTTAGACTTACTGCCACTGTCATAAATTGCTTAGTGTTTTGCCTAAATGTGAGACTTTTAATTTCATATCTCCTCTGTACTCCAGGATGAAGCTGAGAGTTCAGGCTCCGTATCCAACTCTGGTTTGTCCATACAACCTGACTCCCATGGTCTTGGTTGATTTCCATTGCTTGTTCACTGCTTGCCAACTCTACCCATGCCTTTCTCTTGATCAGACTCCCCCCCCCCTTTTGCTTTTAATCTAAATTTATCCTGGCCTTTGAAATTATCTTAAATGACACCTCATCTGCTACATCTTCCCAAACTCCCCAGGCTGGTTGCCTTCTGTGAGCATATTTTCTAGCATTTTCTCTCACCGGTTTCAGATCTGTACAGAGTACACTGCTGAGGCTGGCCTCAATTTTTGTTGTATCCATCATAAACACACATAACAGGTGCCCAGTTCTTTGAAGTGGTGTATATGAATGAACGAGTAGATTCAAAAGACGTGGACTAGAGTCACCTCAGGCTGCTAATGATGTGAGTGGGAGGGAGAGTGGGTTGGTTATTCCGACCATAGAAAGGCAGTCAGCAAATCCTGAGAGCAAAGAATGAGCTGTTTGCTTTTGATTATAGAAGAGAAAGCAGGTTGACCGGAATGTACAAAGAAATAAATATTTGGTGTCAAACATTACAAGGTAAAATTAAAATATGATTTTTTTTTGGATGGTCTGTTATGTTCTTGACTTGGTCTTTCATGGCTTTCTGAAAGACAGCATTCTGAAGACATTTGCCTGCTGGTGTGGGAGGATGTAAATAATAGATCTTTAAAGGTAAATCCTCTAGAAAGGCGCACTTAATTAGGAATATTTTAATGAGAGCATGACTAACTTCAGTCGGAGCTAAAGCATAACACATTTACTGATTTGATATTTACAGTTAGACCAGATGATCACAATGTATTATATTGACTTTATTTTTAATTAAAAATGCAATGTGCCTTAAGTCATTCTCTGGTCTTAAAAGCTCCTTCCAAGTCGATGATTTCTATTAATTGTCATGGGTTTTGCAGTCCCCTTCCTGTGACCAGTGCATAAGAAGATCTCAACAAATGTTTATGGAACAGCATTGCACAGTTGATGTCCTAGACACAAAAACACACATCTCTGTACTGTGAAGACTAGATGCCATTGTTAACATGTGGACAGGAATTTGGTGACTCTCCAGTTGTGGGATGGCAAGTACTCGATTCATATGCAATGTACTGATCAAAGAACAGCATCTGTGGTGAGTGTCAGATGCCTCACAAACTTTTGGAACAGAGTGTTGGGAGGTATCAGTTGAACTTGGCAACTGAGATAGCAGTTGACTCCGTAGTCACTGAAGATTATTTTAACTCTATCATCCTTTTGAAGATCTGTGGGTAAGACGCTGCCATCACAGGTCTTCTTTGGTCTTATCCAGTGGCTTCCTTTTGTTTGTTTATTTTTATCTTCTTTCTCTGGCATTGCTCGTTCACGCCACATCGTTCCAGCAAATGTACACAAGTTTTTAACAGCTGATTTGATTTTCTTCCTCTGTATTTATACCCTGTTATAGCAAACTCCAAGGGAATGTATTACCTTTGGTTATTTTGAATATTGGTGAATTGAGTGTTATTTAGAGAAATAGATCATGAACAGGGATGATGAAATAGAAAGTGGTTTCTTTTGCAGTGACTTCTGTTATAGTCAATACATATTCCAGCTTAAAGATTCAAAACAAGAGATACCAACCTAGATGTGAGGGAGAGGGAGAGGGGAGGGGAAGAGGAGGGGAGGAGAAGAGAGGAGAGAAGAGGAGAGAAGAGGAAGAGAATACATGAGAGAATATATGTGGTGCTCATCCTTTTGTGCCTGGGTGACCTCGCTTAGCATATTTTTCTATAGTTTTATTCATTTACCTGCAATTTTATTTCATTTTCCATTAATACCCATTAATACTCCTTTGTGTCTATATCTATGGATAAGCATGGCATTTTATTTATCCATTTGCTGACTGATAGACATCTTCGTTGATTCCATATCTTAACTATTGTTAATGGAGCAGCAGTGCATATGTGGTGCAAGTGTCAAAATAGAAGGATGGGCAATCCTATCCATCTCCCCATCTATCCATCTATCCATCCATCCATCCATTCATCCATCCATCTATCCATCCATCCAGGCATAATATAAATGTGTCATATCGTAGTTCCTTTTCCAGATTTTGAGGACCCCTCAGACTGGTTCTATAATGATCACATTATTTGACACTCCCCCCAGCAGTGCACAGGTGTCCCCTTCCCCATGTCTGTGGAAGCATGTGCTGCCATTTGTGGTCCTGATCCTTTTTTTTTTGTTTTTTTGTTTTTGTTTTTTTTTCTGTTTTGACTTCACAGAGGTAAAATCATAAAGTAGTTTAGTCTGCCTTTCCCTGATAATGTACACTTTAAAGAAAGCATTCATCAGTTATTTATAGTTCTTGTTTGAGGGCTTTTGGCTTAGCTATCTAGCCCACTTTTTCATGTTCATTAAAAATACCTTAAAGTTAAATATAATTATACCATCCCCCTTCCATTTACTCCCTCCAGTCCTTCCCATATTCCCATACTGATTCCCTCTCAAATTGATTGCTTTTCTCTTTGAATTATTACCTTCTATGCATGTGCATGTGCACACACGCACACATACACAGAATCCCACACAACCTGAGTCCATTTGTGTTGCTTGAATGTGTATGATTTCAGAGCTGACCACTCGGTATTGGATAACCAATTAGAGTCTGGGGTATTGGATAACCAGTTAGAGTCTGAGGTATTGGATAACCAATCATTGCTGGGGAAAACTACCCCCCAACACTCTTTAATCACCATAGCCCCCTCTTTTTCTTTATATAGAAAAATATAGAAAAATAATTTTAATCAGGTTACACAGCAGAGTAGCTAGCATATCATGGAAACAACAAATGAAACTGACTCTTTTAATAAAAAAATACTACCATGAATATAATAAAAAAGAATTTCTTTATTGTAAAGTGTTACCACTCCTCACAGTACTTACTGTGAGAACAAGGTAAAGTGTTCCCATATATGCATTTCAGACTTAAAGAAGCATAGATTTTTTTAAAAAAAATTCTCTAATATATTTCACTCCCAACATCAGTTTCCCCTCCCCCCATTCCTCCCAATACCTTTTCTCCCATCTTCCCTCCCCCCTCCAATCTACTGTTCCTCTATGTCCTTTCAGGAAGAAACATAGGGACATCCCCAAACATGACATATCAAGGTGCAGTAAGACTAGGCACAAACCTAATATCATGGCTGGATGTAGCAAGGCTGGACTAGAGGGGGAAGAGCCAGAGACACCCCCACTCTCACATGAGTCCCACAACTCAAGCTACACAACAATAACATATATGCAGAAGACCTGCCTAAGACCCAAACAAGCGCCCTGGTTGTCAGTTCAGTTTCTGTGAGCCCTCGAGCCCTGCTTAGTTGATTCTGTGGGCCATGTTCTCCTACTGTTCTGGAGCCCCAAAGAAGCCTTTAGTTCAATGCGCAGTTCTGTCACATACCACCTAATGCTTGTTGGAGTAACCTAGGTCTCTGTCTTGCCATTTTCTTATCTTTGAAATAGGGTCAGGAAGATAGCAGTGCTTATCGGACAACTTCTGATGCCCAGGCAGCCTTAACGCCTTTCAACTGTAATACTGCTTTATAGTGTTTTGGATTTAAATAGAACTGGGCACCCAGTATTCACTTTTCTTAGAGTATGATGTACTGAGGGGACCCTGTTCTAGCTTAAAAGTCCAGAAAGGAATTTTGAATCAGAATTAGAGCTGTGTTTTCTACATTGTGCTATGCGCAAATACTTTCATTCATTGTAGTGGTTTTAGCACAGTGTGGGAACATGTATTGGAGCTGGGTGCTTTCTCTCGAGCTAGGGTAATAAACCTTATTATAGCATACTGTTACATAGATTTACCTTGTATTATGCATACAGATGTATGTAATCCTTCATATTTGTTGTTTTAGCAATGAAGTACTCTGACTCATTTCTTAGATTTATCATCTCAGATGAATGCATGGGAATTTGCATATATACCTCATATGGCCTGTGTGCATTGGAGCAATAGGCTGTCCTGAGTTTGTACCACGAGAATACTCTAAATGAGAACACTCAAATTCTTTTCACAGGGATTTTTCTAATCCACACTAAGTTAAATTTCCAAGTAAATAATGATTAAATGCCTGTTAAATGAGATATTAGATATAAAATGCCTTTCATGGGCTCAGTTTGCTCTGCAAACATGAAAACTGGAGTTTGGATATTCAGAATCCATATACTTTAGCAACACATTTTTAAATGTTTGAATTTATTTACTTTTTTTTTTTTGAGATAGGGTTTCTCTCTAGCTCAAGGTGGCCTCAGTTTTACAACATTTTTTTTTTTTTTTTTTTGCTTCACAATGGCTAAATGACAGGCATGAGCTCCTCTGCAAAACTTTAAACAATAGCTTTTCTAATACATCTTTGTGTGTGTGTGTGTCTGTGTGCGCGCATGTGTGTGTTCATTTGTGTTTGTTTGTGTGACCTAATTAACTGATGCAGGGTCTCCTGCTTTCTGCCCTTTATGGCAGGATAGCTGGGAAACTCCCCTGTCTCCTCCTCCTGCCATCTAACCACAGAGTCACCAAAATACAAATGTGTGATGTCAGATATATATATCTTTCCTTTAACTCACAAGTAAACTGAGTGTAGTAGCATTTTGTTTGCTGCTGAAATTGTGGTAATTAAAGTATATTATTATGCCAGTGTTTTGAAAATTATCTGAAAGATAAGGCATTCTCTTTATACTTGGGATGGCAATGACACAAGACTAACTTTGGAAGCTCATACTGACTTTTGCTTTCAGCTACAAATTTAAAGAGACTGGCCCTTGCCCTTATTATATGAAGTGCAGGTAAATTGCCCCATAAAACTGGTAAGAATTTTTGAGATAGAAAGGTGGAGGTGCTCCTTTTTTTCTGTTCTTTTGGACACTCAGCTAAAGGGAGTCTGGTGCCTCCTCTCCCTGCCTCAATTAAAAGATGCACTCTTTGGCTTTCAGTTTCTGTTTTTATTCCTCTCAGGAAGAATTAGTGGGTAATTTGGGGAGCTTTGGGCATTTTAAATGTCTCTCAACCCCTTGCTTTCTACTCCTCCACACTCCAGGCCACAGAGATATGAGAGAGCCTCAGAGGAGTTTTCCCAGAAGAGATAAATGGAACCCCGTGTTCCCAGCCAGCCATTGCTAGAGAGGAGTGATTTCTCTTTTTCTCCTTTGGCCCTTGGGCTCTCTCACTCCTGCTGGGCACATCCAACTCTGTGTCATACCCCCTCAGGGCAGCTCCCAGGGAGAGGTGCTGCACAGATGTAGGCAAAACTTGGCATGAACTTCTTCTGAAAGAGCTAGCCTTTCAGGGTGCCTTCAGCTCTTCTCATTTTATGTGAGTGGCTGTGTGTAGGTTATTTAATTTACTTGTAGGCTCCGAGGAGTTACAGACCAAACAGAAACTGTGGATGAGGCAGAAGAGCATATTTAGAAAGGCAGAGGATGCTGCCTTGGCTGTGCAGTCCCTGGTAAAATTTGAGCACCCCCTGTTATTTTCCCTTCAGCATGATGTTACAATATGCTTTGTTCAAGCCTAAATGAACCTTTTCATCTGGTAATTAACATTTTTACAGTGTTTCTCTACCACCATATATTTTTGTTTAGAAAATTAAGACCCAGGGCTGAAGTCAATGAATTAAATGTTTGTTTTGCAAAGAGTATATTTAAACCCATAAGAAATGATTAATGGGTGAAATGGGAAGGTTAAAAATCATTTAATTAAAAAAATAGATTAATTCCAGCTTTCTTGATTTCCCCCCAGCAATATTTTCACCCTTTTCTTGTATTTTATTTCATACTTAGCATTCATTTAAAAATGCTTCTGAACTGTCTTTTATTGACACTAAATGACAGAGCCATGGAGTATTCCGTGGCTCCTGCTGTGATATGGATTGTTACCTCAGAGTGTGAGAGGTCAGAGCTCAGCAGATAATCCTAGCACATGCTAGCCGAAGAATTCCTTGATTCTGCTTCTGGATTCTATTTCCTCTAATCCAACCCTCTAGGGTCTCTGAGTTTTCAAGAATGTTTCATTCACTTTAATTAATTAATTGCTTAATTAAGATAGCATTTTTGCTCTGGCTTGCACCAGGAAATACAGAGGTGCAGTAAAATTAACTACAATTATATGATTCTGTAAGTTATTGCCAAGTTTATTAAAGTCCCAGGAAGCTTCATTTTTTTTTAAATGTACATGTCACAGTAGTTTTTAATTTATCTGAAGTGGCTTTTAATTACTGGTAATACTGATAGTAAAATTTATACGGTTTGAACCAGATAAAAATTAGTATAGACTCAACCTTTGACTAAATGCAATCTGGACTCAGAAAGGTTCTTGCTGGCACTCCTGTATTGTTGATGCTATCCTTTCTGCCTTGAGCACAAAAGCAGCCTGGATGGGGACTCAGCCCATCTTTCTAATCACAGGTGGATGTTCTGAAGATGTCAGCATGATTGTTTGAATCTGTCTTTAGAGATCTCAAAGGGAGCAAGAGAAAGTTTAGGCACACTGAAGAACTTTGAAGTAGGGAGGCTATGTGTGGAAGGTTGTGAAAATCAGAGAGAGAGGGAGAAGGGAGAGGAGGGGAGGAGGATGGGGAGAAGGAGAGGGAGAGAGGGGGGAGGGGAGGAGA
>NC_034594.1:4309446-4321427 GCF_900095145.1 Mus pahari | reverse complement strand
AGAGAGAGAGAGAGAGAGAGAGAGAGAGAGAGAGAGAGAGAGAGAGAGAGTTCTGTGCACACACTTTTACCCTGGTCAAGAGAAAGGTAAAAATAACTATTTCATTATTTCATTAGCTGGCTGTTCACCTTATAGAGTGAAAATGCAGTTTTTATTTTAAAGTATGCTCTTTTAGGAGAAAGCAAGCAAAGAAAAATTAAAGGTTTTATTTGGTGGACTCTGGAAGCTTGGAGAAGAATGAGCATGGTTTCTTCTTGGGCTAGACATGTGTCAGTCAGGATGCTGGCTGTGGGGTATCTATTGCTCTGTGCACTGGGTCTGGCACTGTTTCTGGTGTCCAGTTGGTACACAGCGTTCACTTCAAGGATGCACACTGAGGGACATCTTGCTTGCCAATGCCCTGGACTATACAGGTATTGTAATTGGCCGATGAAGTTTTATGTTTTGTGATAACTTGTAATGATCAATGTTCTCTATTTTTCATGTGATTTAAATGGTTTTCAAAGGTTAAAGAATGACACACACACACACACACACACACACACACACACACACATTGATTTGGGCCTTGTTGGTAGAATTCATCTGAATACTTGCTATGGATATGGATACTTTAAAGTACTGTCCAAATTTTATGATTTGAATAATTCTTTACTGTAGATGGCATTGGTCTTACAAGTGCCAATTCCTTCCACTGTGTTCCATAGCCTTTGTAGTCCAGAATTGGTTTTAAAGATACTGGGATGACATATAACCCTGAAGCCTGCTGACATGTTCAGTTCTTGGGAGATAGCTTCTCATCTGTTGTATTCTGACATCTACATGTTATTAAAAATAAAACTAATTTAGAGATACCATTCATTTGCTCTTGGTGTGTGTGTTCGGAAGAGTATTGGTTTGGGAGGTATTTTTACATGTATGCCCTGAACCTGTGGTAGATAGAATACAAACCCAGGGACACCAGATGACCATTGAGGGTACATCTGTGCGAGGTTGAATTTTCCTAAAAAGCTTTGCAGAAAATGTCCCCCATGGTTTGATACTTTCCCTCATCTTAAGATATTTTTACTATCTTTTGGTTGAATAAACAACAACAACAACAACATCACAACAACAAAACTCAGGAAAAAACCTAAACATCTGATAGTGGGACAATATCCACCAGTCTTGCTCTAGGAGGGAAATTAGATTTGAGGGAGAAGTGGGGACATCAAAATGGTAATTCTTTAACATTCTGTTGGGGTACAAAGAGTCAAACCTCATTTGGGTGTGAGGTAAAGGCAGGAGGGTCCCTCTTCTGCTCTGCATTGGGGAGGGGAGAAAAGAAGGGAAAGGAAATTGGATTCAGTGTAGAATGCCTTGGAAGAGTCAGGCTCCAAACAAGATCCATGTTGCCTTTTCTGTGCCCTGGGTGTTAGAGCAAAGCATTGACTTTAAACCCAGGGATGGCTCGTGCTCGCTCTTTCTTCGTAAAGTCATTTGCCCAGGTCATTGCTGTTGGTCAGCTCATACGTGTGACTCGTCTCTAAAAAGTTTCTGATACTCAATTTAATCTTCTCTCCCCATTCTTTCCATGACAGGAGTCTTTACTTCTTGCTCTGTTGTCTTAAGACACAACGTGGCGGACTATAATCTAAATTGTCTACTTTGGTTGCTCTTTGAGTCTCCCATTTCATCTTGCTGGAGTAACATTTTATTTGTAAAGGACACATGCATTTAGTCACTCTTTTACCACTAGCTTATTTGTTGAGTATGCCACAGTGTCCTGAAGGTGGTTCCATAGCTTCTCACAGCAGTCACTAGCCAGAAGGAGCCTGGGGCCTCCTCCATGGTAAAGAAGTTGGTCAAGGAGCCCTCATGAGACATTAGCCAAATATTGGGTCTTTGAAAAGAATACAAGTTTAAACATTCAATTTAATTGTATAAGTACTTACTAAGCAAGTATTATATATTAGGTACTGAGTTATATTGACCAACATAAAATCTATTGGCAAAATAAATAATTTTTTAAAAAGTATTTTCAGTCTAAGTTTGGTGGCATGAAAAGGAACTTGGTGTTTTTGGCTTTAATTTGCACACCAGAAAAGGAAAAATAAAATCCTTTATTTCAAGATGCTAAGGATGGAGAGTGTGTGATACCTTACACATTCTCCTGTGTTCTCTAAACAGTTGACTGCCACTGACACAGATTGCAGTTCTGAATGGAAAGGACTTCACACCTCCCTTTTTCTTAATTTAACCAAAGGTTCCTTTGATCTGATCACTAAATGCACTAATATGTAAAACTAGAAATCGGTTTTTGAATTCTGTTGTCTGTTTTTTTATTGAAAAATTCATTTGTTTATATGAACTGTGTGAAATATTTGTCTTGTTAGTGATTGCTAACTTAAATTTTGAAATATTTGAAGTGGAGTTCATATTCAGACACTCCTTGGAGGTGTTAATGCAAAAGGGACATGGATCTGAGTCTTGTAGGTATAGTTTGTTGAACTGATGAGTGTGTTTTGAAAATCAGTAAACACATTTTGGAGACCAAATATTATTATGTGGAAATCAGTCTATTTTCTTATGTTTTATAAGTTTAACTGTTGTTACTGGTAGATTCAATATCTCCCATCCCTGACTCCTACCACCCTATCTCTCATGTTCATAATATAATGTCTTGAAAAATTACATCAAATCCTATTTAACATGGTTGCTAAGGAAATGCCTATAGAAGAGACTTAGGAGCTCCCTTGAATGAGTAAGAAAAACATTTTTGATAAAGGCACAGGAAGGATTTTGACATGTGGGCTTCTGTCTCGTGGGTTCTATTATCTCAGAATGGAGAATTCTTTCTCATCGACAGGGTCCATTCTATGGTGTGCTGTGCACAGCATCCTGAGGAGTAGCATGGGGAACAGACATGCACAGCAGAGTTAGAGCAGCGCTTCCTTCTCTTGCAACTTGGGTGTGGTGGAAATAACCCTAGGCATCAGTTGGAAGCTGTACTGACCAGTCCTTGGGATGAGACCATCAGTTAAAAGGCACTCAGTTCTTTACTGCCCATCCATTGTAGGAGACACACTAGCCTTTCCGTGGTGCCTCGAATATAGGATTTCATCTTTTTTGTGTTTCTGGAATGTGTTTTTCCCTTCATCTGTGAGAGTGACTTGTACATTATTTTTTTTTTAAATGGGAAACATAATATTCCAGTTGATTATGCTTCCACAATAAACAACGTTTTCTCATTCAGTCTGCAAACATTCAAACATTTACTGGATGATGCTCTGAATAGCATGCCAGGTTCTTCTTATGACAAACAGGAATCTGCCCACAGTATAAGGACGCACAGAAGGGTTGCTTCATATCAAAACATGGCCGTTTGCTGAGGAATTTTTCTTATATGTTTAAAAAGGCAAATTAGCTCTCAGAACTAAAGACAGAACTAAGGAGAAATTAAATATCAGTGTTGGTAACAAAGATGCCAAAGTATTCTTGAATACTCTTGGATATTTCTATGAAGAGGAACTTGTGTATTTTATAATTTGTATGTAGAATGATTTAGATGTGTCTATACCTATGGGAATGAGTGTTTGTGGATTGTCAAATGCAGATTATTTTCTCTAATAACTATATGACTGTAGAAGTGTTGAAATCAAATGGGAAATTATTACAGTTGCCATTGAAGTTAGTTAAATAATTTGTGCTCTATGAAAGACACTATGATTTATTATTTACTCTTTGAGGAATAACTTCAATTCTTTAGAGAGAAATGACCTCTGATGGCAGCTTTTCAAATCCAAAAGCAAAAGGCACATGCCAGGAGATGCACACCACACTACAAAAGCTCAATTGCTGTACACAGTCTGCTTGCACAGGGGTTGTTAGAGTCTTAGATTGCGTTTTCTGTGCAATTCTTGCAGTGCCTTAAGGTAATGGGAGCTAGGCAAGTACTTGTCTGGGTTAAGCACATACACTGCTTCAGCTTTGTCCTGTTGGAGGAGCTTGTGCTTTACAATGATGACAGCAGTTTCCACCAAGTAGCCCTCCTCACCGAAGTGACACAGGTGAAACCAACGCCTCCTTTCCTTGACATGGATTTTCTGCTGTTTTTCATATCATTGTATTTTGGGCATACATACACACTCACAAGTGCACACACACATACACACAAACATGCACACATACATACACACACACATATACATTCACATATATACATACACCGCACAAACACACATACATATACACATATACACACACATACACCACACACACATACACACAAACACACACACATACACACATNCACATAAACATGCACACATATACACACATATACAGACACACATATATACCATACACAAACACATACATACACACACATACAAATATATACACTACATACATATACATACACATACAATACACAAATACATACACAAACACACACACAAACATACATATACACACATATACATACACACGTAGACACACACATACACCATACACCATACACACACACACACACACACACACACACACACACACACACCCTTTTCCTATACAGGCCTTATTCTTTATATTATCCCAATCCTGATACTCATGCTTTTTCATCTTCACCTTTATTTTCTGTCCAACTCTGGGCAAGCTGCTCCAGAACAAATCCTCTATTGGTATAGAAGACAATCTGCCTTTCTCTTAAACAGTGTTGCTGAATGCCAGCAGCTGGCATCAGGGAACAAGCTTGCCCAGTGTAGGCAGTCTAATCTATTTTCCAATCATTCACATGCCTTCTCTTCCTGTACCAGGGAGCCCTCTTCTTTCAGGATAGCCTCTAACTGGTGTACCATGGATTTCACGGTACTTGTTCAAATGAGAGTGTGGAGAGATGTGCCTGAGAAAGCCATCCTGTTTCTCTAAGCATCAGCTCCTCACAGAGGTGTGGGGAGGATTACACGAGTTAATATTTGCTGCACACAGACAACTGTTAAATATAAATATGTAATAATAACTACTAAATCATTTGCCAAAAACATGTGGAGGTCAATGTTAGCAATGATATTTAAACACACAGGATTATTAGTATTTTTTGCTTCTAATGGAAAGTTGTTTTTTTTTTCTTTTTAATAATGTAGGTGAGTGCTTAGGAAAGCCTTATGAGTTCCAGGAATGGCTTTTCATACTGATAGTTAACATAATACCATAAGAAGCCAGCAAAAGTAACTAGCATGCAGAGATCTCATGTCACAGATTGGAGTGTCTGGGAAGTGTCTAAGCTAGGACTCAGCGGCCTCTAAGCATTTTCTAGCAGACCCAGAGCTAAGCCCATTCATTGTCCCACCAGTCATGAAAATTTACTTTTTATGTTCCTTCAGAAAATTCACTTCCTGTTCTTGTTCTGGGGGCCAATGGGTCGTTTAGACCGCTTGCTATTTAAGTTTCTGAGAATTCCTTCTAAGTGTGTATAATCCTGATTGACTTAAAGCTTGCCTTCAGACTGCTCAGCTTGACTGTCTAGGCATATCATAGTATTAATGTGTTAAAGATCTTTCCTTCCTAGAATAATGAAGAATCATGACAACAACTTTTAAAGATACCTTGTCAATCGAGAAGTTTTTAAACTCCACTTATCTGAAGGACCGTTGCAGTTTCAGTCAGACCTACTTATTACGATCTATGTGGGCAATGATATCATTACTCGAGTTAGCTTGGGCAGACAGTACAGTAATGGCAACCAGCGTCCCTACCCTCGTGCTGCTTAGATTCTGATGAAGCAAGTACATAACACGACGAATTAGGAGGCATGAATACAAAACTACATTATCATTCTGCCACTTGCTGTGTGACCATGGTATATTTTTTTGAACCTTGCTGTCATTTCAGGGTATCTACATGTGATGGGAGGATAATAAAAGTACAGTATAGGGCTGTTGAGTTAATATATATGAAGTACTCAAAGAAGTGCCTGGCCCACAAGTGCTGTGTAAGCATTTACTGTTATTATTGATTAGTTGTATGGCTTCCCCTTGAGCAAAGGCATAAATAGGGAGGGAAATGGGGTAGGGGAATCAAGGATGATAAAGCTGCAGTCTCAGATAGGGTAATCAAGACAGTTCTCCCCGAGGAGGTGATAGCTTAAGTAGAGCTCTGAGAGAAAGAGAAAAGGAAATACTGTCATATTAGGTAGAGGAGAATTTCAGGCAAGGGGACAGATTGACACAGTATGCACTTTTTCCTACTTGCATGTAAGTCTATTTTAACCGTGTGCTTTCTACCCTGATCCCCAGTTCCTTAATAATGACTCAGAAACTTATTTATTTATGAATAAATGCCTAGGCCACAAGCTGGGGCTTGTTCTCCAGCTAGCTTTTAACTTATTAACCCATCTATTCTAACCTGATTCAAGCCACATGGATTCTTCTCAGTTTTACAATCTGTGCCCAGTGAGTCCAGGAAGAATCTTCCTGCCGCTGACTAACTCCCAATTTCCAGTCTCTACACTAGAACTCCCACCTTTGATTTCCTGCCTTTTGCTAATAGGTCATCAGCTTTTAATTGACAGGTGATGCTTTTACACAGTATATAAGTGATTCTGATTACATTCTATGTGATAGCAGTTCAGGGAGCTAGAAAGGGGTGGAGAAAATGGGTGAAGATTGTGTGAAACAAAGCTTTGAGCTGTGGGTTACTGAGTAGTGAAAAGTCACTGGGGAAAGGACTCGGGAGAGACAAGATCCTGTATAACAAACATCCATGGAGAGGTCCAGCTTGGAATGAATGAGACAAGACTGTAAAGAACTCAGTGTAGTTCAAGACACAGCAGCACTAAGGATAGGGTGACATATAAGCTTTGAACACATGACGCATTTAAAGGGTAGAGCTAACAAGATCTTCTCAGGTTTATTAGCGTGAATGAAAGGATCCAGCTCTGTTTCGGTTAAAGACCTGAGAATCCTGATGACTTAAGTGCCCTATGCTGTGATGGTGCGTACTTACAGAGGAGACCGACTAGACTAGGCATTAATTTTGGGGCATAAGAACTGAAGTAATCATTAGATGTACAGTTGGGGATACTGTTCAGATAGTTTAATATTTGTATTTAGAACTCATGAAGCATAGATGCTAGAGATATAAATTTAAAGTAATGAAGTAATCAAATGCAAATATTTTAATAACTTATGCAATTGGGATTAGATTAAAAACAGTAGATAGGGAAGAGACAGATGTAGGAGATTGTACTGTGGGATTGCTAGGTTTACTATAATAATTATTACTATTGTCATTATTATTGCATATGTGTGGTGGATAGATAGATGGATAGATAGAGATAATAAGCACATGTGCTATGGCATTTATGTGGCAGACAAGTTTGGAATTGATTCTTTACTTCTTCTTTTACATGGGGATCAAATACCCCTTGACAAGCTTGTCAAGAGAGGGCATTTAACCTGCTGAGCTATCTTGCTGGCCCAACAGAGATTTTAACCAGAGAAGAGGAGAAAGAGCCTTTGCAAGAGACTAAGAGGGAATAACAATTGAGCTAGCATGAGCCCATCAAAATGTGGCCTATTGAATGACAATACGAGAAACACATTTAACAAAGACAATGAGGAGTCTGTCACTGATTAGACAGTGTGGGAGCCAGTTATGGCCTAATTAAAGCTGGGCTTCTTTTTTTTTTTTTTTTTCTTTTCTTTTCAATTTTTTATTAGATATTTTCTTCATTTACATTTCAAATGCTAACCTGAAAGTCCTCTATACCTCCCCCACCCTGATCCCAAACCCACCCATTCCTGCTTCCTGGCTCTGGCATTCCCCTCTACTAGGGCATACGATCTTCATAAGACCAAGGGCCTCTCCTCCCATTAATGGCCAACTAGGCCATCCTCTGCTACATATGCAACTAGAGACATGAGCTCTGGGGGGGTAATGGTTAGTTCACATTGTTGTTCCTCCTATAGGGTTGCAGACCCCTTTAGCTCCTTAGGTACTTTCTCTAGCTCCTTCATTAGGGGCCCTGTGTTCCATCCAATAGATGACTGTGAGCATCCACTTGTGTATTTGCCAGGCACTGGCATAGCCTCACAAAAGAGAGCTATGTCAGGGTCCTGTCAGCAAAATCTTTCTGGCATATGCAATAGGGTCTGGGTTTGGTGGTTGTATATGGGATGGATTTCCGGGTAGGGCAGTCTCTGGATGGTCCTTACTTCCATCTCAGCTCCGAACTTCATCTCTGTACCTCCTTCCGTGGGTATTTTGTTCCCCATTCTAAGAAGGAATGAAGTATCCACACTTTGGTCTTCCTTCTTCTTAAGTTTCATTCATTTTGTAAATTGTATCTTGGGTATTCTAAGTTCCTGGGGTAATATCCACTTATCAGTGAGTGCATATCATGTGTGTTCTTTTGTGATTGGGCTACCTCACTCAGGACGATATCCGCCAGATGCATCCATTTGCCTAAGAATTTCATAAATTCAGTGTTTTTAATAGTTGTGTAGTAAATGTACCATAGTTTTTGTATCCATTCCTCTGTTGAGGGACATCTGGGTTCTTTCCAGCTTCTGGTTATTATAAATAAGGCTGGTATGGACATAGTAGAGCATGTGTCCTTATTAGAACTTGGAACATCTTCTGGGTATATGCCCAGGAGAGGTATTGCTGGATCTTCAGGTAGTACTTTGTCCAATTTTCTGAGGACAGAAACTGCCAGACTGATTTCCAGAGTGGTTGTACCAGCTTGCAATCCCACCAAAAATGGAGGAGTGTTCCTCTTTCTGCACATCCTCGCCAGCATCTGCTGTCACCTGAGTTTTTGATCTGAGCCATTCTGACTTGTGTGAGGTGGAATCTCAGGGTTGTTTTGACTTGCATTTCCCTGATGATTAAGGATGTTGAACATTTTTTCAGATGCTTCTCAGTCATTCAGTATTCCTCAGTTGAGAATTCTTTGTTTAGCTCTGCACCCCAATTTTTAATAGGGTTATTTGATTTTCTGGAGTCCATCTTCTTGAGTTCTTTATATGTATTGGATATTAGTCCCCTATCTGACTTAGCATTTGTAAAGATCCTTTCCCAATCTGTTTGTGGCCTTTATGTCTTATTGACAGTTTCTTTTGCCTTACAGAAGCTCTGCAATTTTATTAGGTCGCATTTGTCGATTCTCGATCTTACAGCACAAACCATTGCTGTTCTGTTCAGGAATTTTTGCCCTGAGCCCATATCTTTGAGGCTTTTCCCCACTTTCTCCTTCATAATAAAACTGGGCTGAGTGAGGTAACCCAATCACAAAAGAACTCACATGATATGCACTCACTAATAAGTGGATATTAGCTCAGAAACTTAGAATACCCAAGGTACAATTTGTAAATCACTTGAAACTCAAGAAGAAGGAAGACCAAAATGTGGACACGTTGCCCCTCCTTAGAACTGGGAACAAAACACCCATGGAAGGAGTTACAGAGACAAAGCTTGGAGCTGAGACGAAAGGATAGACCATCCAGAAACTGCCCCACCCAGGGTCCATCCCATAACCAGCCACCAAATGCAGACACTATTACATATGCCAGCAAGACTTTGCTGAAAGGACTCTGATATAGCTGTCTCTTGTGAGACTATGCCAGTGCCTGGGAAACACAGAAGTGGATGCTCACAGCCAGTTATTGGATGGAACACGGGGCCCCCAATGGAGGAGCTAGAGAAAGTACCCAAGGAGCTGAAGGGGTCTGCAACCCTATAGGTGGAACAACAATATGAACTAACCAGCACCCCCAGAGCTTGTGTCTCTAGCTGCACATGTAGCAGAAGATGGCCTAGTCAGCCATCATTGGGAAGAGAGGACCCTTGTTCTTGCAAACTTTATATGCCCCAGTACAGGGGAACACCAGGGCCAAGAAGTGAGAGTGGGTGGGTATGGGATCAGGGGCAGGGAGGGTATAGTGGACTTTGGGGATAGCATTTGAAATGTAAATGAAGTAAATACCTAATAAAAATTGGAAAATATAAAACAGTAAATTAAAATAAAACACAAGAGGAGTACATTCAACCAAGAATGGGTAAATGCAAGGATGGTTTGTCTTTTGAGCAGTTTTGATATAAGTGGAACAATACAAGGAGCATCACTTAGAGACAATGTGGAGGGTTCTTTTGTTTTTTAAGAGAAACAGAATTGCAAGTTTATGCACTCTTTGAAAGAGGGTTATTAAGGGTTTAAGAGAAATACTTTGTTGATATGAAGGAGTAGGAGTAAATTCAGGACTGAAATACTTGGCGTGAGAGGGGATAAACTCCAACAGCAAGGCATGGGTGGGATATAGGAATGTCTGTGCAGTCTGAGAAGTAGGCTGTTTGGGTGTACAGAGAGAGTGATAGATGTGGAGGTTGTGAAGTCTGTGGGAATTCTCTTTTGATTCCATCTCTCCTCAGAACGTGTATGACAGTACATAACAAGCTGAGGTCAATGAGAACAGCTATCTCAGAAGGAAGGGGAAAATAGGAACCTGTACCTCCAGACAATGAGTTGATGAATCGAGTTGTCAGCAAATATTGATTATTTGTTTGAGGCTTGAGATCACACTTTTAATTTGAGTATATGTTTATGCCTCTGTGTGTGTGTTACATATGGTATGTGCTTGTGTCTTATGTGCACACGTATAGGGTATGTGCATGCACATGCTTATGTGTGAAGGCCAGAGAAGGATGTGAGGTGACTTGATATGATGTCATTTTGTCTTATTCTCTTGAGATGGGTCTCTTGCAGAACCTGGAGCTGGCCATTTCAGTGGCAAAGGCTAGATGCAAACTCCAGAGGTCCACCTGTCTTTACCTTACACACTTCTGATGCAGCAGGGGTATGCATGCATTTGACCTTAGACTCTTAAGGTTGAAGAGCAAGTGCCCCTGTCCATTGAGTGGTCTCCCTGTCTCCATGTTTTGTTTTGTGAAGTTCAGCTGTTTGAGTCTAGGTATAGGACAAGTATAGAGTTGGGTTTAACTAGAGCTGGAGATTTGTCAAGTGAATTAGGACACGCTAAAAGAGAAGATGTTCCAAGGACTCATGAAGTGCTTGATTCTAGGGAATAACCATCAGGAAATATAAGTGAGAAAGTAGAGTCGGGGATTTATAGATACTTCTGGGATGAAGGACTGTATGAATTGGACTGTAGTATAATGATCAGAACAAACAAAGATGATTTTGAGCAAATAGAATGTTTATTGTTGGGAATTTACCACATCAAAATCTGGCAGGTGACTTCCACATTTTGTTTTAGTGGACTAAATTTTTGGAAATAGATATTTGCCTCCATGACCCCAGAAGATCTCCCAGACTTGTATTCAAGTAACTAGGAATGGTTACAAAGGTAGCTGCGAAGAGAGAGCAAACATGTCCTGGGTAGCAGGTAATTCTAGGAAACTACAAGACCAGAGGTGGGTATACTGGTCTTCCTATCCATTTTGAGTCTTTCAGGATATTTTAGAAGGAAGAGAGTTTAGCATCTATAGTGCCCAGGTAACTTCCTTAGGGTGTCATAATATGCATCAGACAGCTGTTAGAAGCAGATTGAAGTCATTTTGTATGGGAGATAAGAATCCTTCAAAGTTAACTTAAAATTGGGTTAAAATGACATGCATTCCATATTATAATTGTAGCTAAAACAGGAAGGGTCAAACAAAGCGTTACTGTCAGATGAGGGATCTAGAAGTGGCTTCGTATTAAATAATTGTTTTCCAGTAGATGGTGATGGAGGGGTGGGATTTGAGCATTGAGTACACCAGTAAACACAGGAAAGAGAATGTACTGGCTAGCTTTGTGTCAACCTGACACAGCTGGAGTTATCACAGAGAAAGGAGCTTCAGTTGGGGAAATGCCTCCATGAGATCCAGCTGTAGGGCATTTTCTCAATTAGTGATCAAGGTGGGAGGGCCCTTTGTGGGTGGTGCCATCTCTGGGCTGGTAGTCTTGGTTCTATAAGAGAGCAGGCTGAGCAAGTCAGGGGAAG
>NC_034594.1:4277367-4307591 GCF_900095145.1 Mus pahari | reverse complement strand
GTTTGTGTGTCAAGTTGACAAGGGGTCAATTGTACTGGCTAGCTTTGTGTCAACTTGACACAGCTGGAGTTATCACAGAGAAAGGAGCTTTAGTTGGGGGAAATGCCTCCATGAGATCCAGCTGTAGGGCATTTTCTCAATTAGTGATCAAGGTGGGAGGGCCCTTTTGGGTGGTGCCATCTCTGGGCTGGTAGTCTTGGTTCTATAAGAGAGCAGGCTGAGCAAGTCAGGGGAAGCAAGCCAGTAAAGAACATCCCTCCATGGCCTCTGCACCAGCTCCTGCTTCCTGACCTGCTTGAGTTCCAGTCCTGAATCTTTTGGTGATCAACAGCAGTATCGAAATGTAAGCGGAATAAACCCTTTCCTCCCCAACTTGCTTCTTGGTCATGATGTTGTGCAGAAATAGAAACCCTGACTAAGACAGAGACCCACAGAACACTCGAGTAAAAACAGTAGAAAACAGGAAGGAGTTCATTTTAATATACAGCACATAGGAGAAATGGAGAGCTGAGACCACCTGATGGTGCTCCAGTAAGGAATTTAATGCCAAGTCTAGACCTTCCTTTTGATTTTTAGGCAGGAAAAAGTGAGTTAAGAATTAATAACGTAGCCACATATTTGAGAAAATCAATAACATGGTCAAACATGGGCTTTATGAAGATAAACTGCAGCCATGTACGCAGTGGGGGAGGAGCATGGAGGACAGGGAGGTATAGCACAGGCTGGGTGTGTGTTGTAGTTGTTACACAGTGGTTTTTGCTTGTATTGTTTCACAACTTGTAAACACCAGTGTGGTTGCTGGTGATAGTGCCAACCCACTGAGAAGAGGTGGGTGGGTATGAATTAATGACACTAACAGATTGGTCCAAGAGTGCTCTATTCATTGGAAGTGGCTCTGAGGCAAGGTCCGAGCAATGTTTTGACCTTGGCTGGCTCTGAAGATCGTGTCATAAGGATCAATACAGGACACAGGAAGACCAGGATCGAGTATGCATGGAAAGGTTAGCAGTTGTTTTTTTTTTTTTTTTTTTTTTTCTGTATTGAGTCTGAGATGCCTATTAGCATCCCAATAAATTCATCAGAGAGAGAGAGAGAGAGAGAGAGAGAGAGAGAGAGAGAGAGAGAGAGAGAGAGAGAGGCAGGCCAAGGGAACTAGAGAAGAAAGTAGCATTAATGATAGCATCCTGTGCCATATTTATACTGTAAGGATCAGAAGTCACAATTGAGGATAAGGTGACCAGCAGCTAGGTGGAAAGTAAGCCAGGAGACTACAATGATAGTCAGTGTAAGAGAAAATTAAGGATGAGAGTGATGTTAGGTATTGTCAAAAGACTCAAAAAAAGAACACAAACTACAAATATGCTGCTTGATGTAGCTCTGCAGAGCTACATCAATGAGAACCACAGTAGCTTCGCCCTGATCATTGACCAACACCCAACAATGTGACCAACAATGTGTTACTACCAGGAAGTATGCACACAGTACACCATGATGCAGATGAGTGTGTACTTGTATTTATAATGTTTGTGGCCAGTTATCATACATGCAAGGGTACAATTCATTCAAACACGCCTTGATGGAAGTAGTAAATTATGGCTTAATATCATGGATGTTTGTAATACTGAAACAGAAGTCCTTAAGACAAGATCAGTTTACATTAGATATACTTGGTTTAAATGTAATTGTGTGAAATGTGGGATTCTGAATTGGTCCTAGAATAGTAAAAGGATATTAGTAGAGAAATGGATGAAATACACATCAATTTATAGTTAAACAGTAAAATTAATTTCTTAGTATAATGTAGCATATAACATTATTATTAAGAGAGACACCATGAACTGCAATGGACATGCCAAATGATTTTGCAATATGTCTGTAAGTAATCTCCCAATTTTAAAATAGGTTTATTTTTCAGAAAAAATCCCTCCCCAAATCCCATGTTTCACATACTGTGAAAAAATAATTCCTCGCTAAATAATTAAACAGAAAACTTTTGGTCTCATGTAGGTGGAGTTCAGATCATAGAAGATTTTAATTGTGAGAGCTAGCATATTTCAAAGGTTCTTGTACGTAAATTGAAGCTGTATTAGTCAATGTTCTCTAGAGGAAGGACTTATAGAATTAATTTATACCCATTAAGGGGGGATTTATTAGATTAACTCACATCACACGATCTGGCGTAGTCCAATAATGCTTGTCTTTATCCTGGAGAGTCTGTGAAACTGGTAGCCATTTGGGTCTTGAGGCTGTGGGCTGGGTTAGGACGACCCAGGAGGAAGACCCAGGAGATTACTGGAAAGCAGCTGGTCTCTAGCTCACGTTGGAAGCCTCAAGATTCTGAGTCCTTATACCAGTGAAGGAGAAAGCAGCAGTAGGGTTAGATGAACTCGAAAATGTGGTAGGAGCACTCACTAGGGAGAAGCAACAGCAATTTAGCAAAAAGCGGAGCCCGTCCCCCACTTTTTATATGGTTGCCATCAGAGAGGTACTGGCCACACATAGAGAGGGTCTTCCCTCTTCAAATAACCTGACCAAGAAAATCTTTTATAAGTGTGCTAGATGACTTACCTGTTAGTTGATTCCCGATCCAGTCAGATTGGCAATCAGGATTAAACTTCACATCTTATTCTGAAAGCACAGTCTCTTTTACATATCTGTTTTCTCCTTTTGTTTTCTGGAGGTGTAGCTTCAGTAGCCACTATCAAATGTTCCTGTTTGCAGAATGCAATCAGCACTTCTGGATTTTATATTTTCATTTGGCCATAAAAACACTTAAGTCATAATTAACATGTTCCTTCATGGTGATATCAAAAGGGGGACTGGTGCCCATCACTTAAACAAAAACTGAGGTAACCCAATCCAGAAATAATACGTAATTATTACTGCTGAGAATTTCTTTCAGCCTTAGAGGATAAGGTTTCGCAGAGATAATTCCCATTATACAAAGGTAAGTCGTGTTTCTGGAAGTCCTGGACATTAGGGTGCATGTATAGCTCTGACAGGAGCTTCCTTCTCCAGCTTCATCTCTCCGGTCTTGTATCCAGTCTCTACAGGTTGGATGCTGCAGAGCCTCCTAGTAGAGTGCTACTCTGTTTTGATATGCTTTCTGTGTAGGCAAGGGAAACTGGCTCTCATCTTCTGTTCGTTTTATCATCTACTCAGCATGTGTTCACCATAAAAGACATTCCTTCACTGCCCCCTCCAACCTTGGTTCTTTGATTACCTCCTATTTTATGCTTAAGTGTTTATCAGACTATAATTTTGTCATCTTAACTATGTTTCATAATTTATGGGTTGATTTTACAATTGAGTACATTTAATCATCTATGTACTTGGTAGTTGAGAACTAGGTTGAACTTTATAACATGATGAAGGACAGGAAACACATCTAGTGTTTTTAGCTTTCTCTAAACCTCTTGGTTTGTAGACTGGTTGAAGGAACATTGATCACCAAGAAAGCTGTTTCTATCTTTGCTTCCAGGAGAGTAGATCTTACTGACCCAGGATTCAGTTTAGTCATGTCACCTACACAGCTTCAATCTTGGGCTAGTTTCTGTCAAGGAATATAGAGCTGTAAAGTGTATGGTACCAAGGGGCTCATTGAGCACACCAGTAAGATAGAGGGACCATTACTGTGTTTTACACAAATAAATGTATGGCTGTAAATCTTATTGCCTTTACTAACAACATACCTCTTCTTACCATAGTGTTGTATGAGGTCTGAGGTCCCCCAGAAAGGTACTGTCTAATGCTGTCTTGCTTTCTCTCTGGTAGACACTTAACAAATGCTCTTGGAGGCTATGGCAAAGTGTGAATAATTACTACTGAGACTGAAATATAACATTTTCTTACAATTTTAAGATTAACACATTTTCTTTGGCTTTTTTCTTGCAATCTTTTATTTGAGGAGTGATTGTGTTCTTTAGCAATTGGGAGCCTAGAGTGGTGGTACATGCCTACAGTTCCAGCACTTGGGAAACTAAGGCATTTGGAGTTGATGTCGACAAAGAACCTGCCTCCCATATAACCCCTTAAAGGTGGGATCAGTTTGAATAATTAAAGAGGCACCTGTCTGAGCTTATCCACCTGTTGCTCTGCTGACTGTCTGAAATTTGTGGCAAAATCAATGTGCAAATATCTGGGTCATAGCCCTACCTATTACTTGTAATAAAGCAGATATAAAATAGTATTTATGGGGGAAAAAACAACAGGAGAGAGTAAGACATAAATAAGTACTGTTTTCCTCCCCCCCCCCTTAATTTGTATTAGGAGCTGTAGGAGAATTCCAGTGGGACAGATAGTCATTAAAGGTCTGCAGAGCAGGTGATTAAGTGTAGCTGCAATGGAGAAATACCACCATAATAGGTAATCAGTGTTCAACTAAGCTGGGCTATTTGTTTCGTGTGGTCTCTAAAACTTGGCTATGCAGAGAGAAATGTAGTACAGCAGTCTTGTTAATAAAAAACCCCAAAGTCTTGGGCAATAATTTGTGAGAGGTATAGAGTTCTAAAGTGGTCCATCCAGTCTTAAGTGAGTTCCTGAGTTACTACATGATGCACCTTGAGGAAATAGTGAACGTTAAGAGGAGAGCAAAGTCGGGACGGAGTCAAAGCCTTGAGAATGAAGAATGCCGTTGGTCTGTGGAGTTCTGAGTGTGGGAATTACACGTTTTGTTGTCTCACAGGTGGTATTATTTTACGTGTATTTGTCTAACTTTAAAGGTCATCTATGTGGCACTTTTTAAATATATAATCCACAGGTTCTGTTGTGTGTTTATTTAGTTAGGTAGAGGATTTGTAATATCCAACTAATTCAGTTAATTTAGATATGAACTTCATGTAATTAAAATCTAAACCCTTTCTCCTTCAAAAAACATTTCATATTTAGCTATGCAAATATCTACCATCATGATTTTGTATAAATAACCTAGATGAAGATTTAAAGTCCCAATATTATCAAGTATAAATGCTGAACCACATTTAAAACACAGCTTTAAAAGTCACATGCATAATGTGATCTTTTAAAAATATTCATATTAATTCTTTGATTATTTCATTGTGTTTTGACCATATTTTTCCCCAAATCCTCCCCTTAACCCCTTACAGATCCACCTACCTCTCTATACCCTGAAACTTCTGCTCCTCCTATTAAAAATAACCCATTGAACCCAATTTGTGGTCATAATCTGCATGCGGAGCCATTCAGTGGAGCACAGCTTCCTTCAGGAAACAGCACTATTAGAGAAAACTGACCCTCCTTGCCTGCCCGTAGTTTCTGAGTTAGGGATGGGGATTCATGAAGCCCTTCTCACTCTAGGCTGGAATGTGGACGCCTTGGATCCTGTGCCCATAACAGTTGTTACATTCTTGATTGCAGCAGTCATGTGACCTCCACAAGACACTTTTTGTTCCAATCTTCCCCGACCTGTGACTCTTACAGTCTTCCCATATCCTTGTCCATGGTGATTCTTTAATGTTGGGGAGGGTTTGTAATACACATGTAGTGTGGAAGGCTGATCAACCCATGGGCATGAAGTCTCTGTAATTTAACCAGCGGTGTCTGCATTAACTATCATGCAGACACCGTTCAGGAATGATCCTGAACACTTATGAGAACTGCACTAATGTACCACTAGAGAGGTATGAATTTTCAGTCTTCCTGATGTTCATAACTTTTGCTGCTCCACCTTTTACTAACGGACATGCAACACCCTCTAACTTCCTCATCAAAATCAAAGACAAAGCTCTGCTGTCACTCCAAGGATGTGGTTAATATGCCTCAAATAATTGAATCAACATGCTTCATAGAATTCAACATAGAGTAGCTACCTAAATATTTTTAATTAAATAGCTATCAGCTTGGTTACTTTTATATCAATCACAATGTGAATCATAGCTACATGCACACATTTCATTTTATCACTTTACAAGAGAAGGATATTGTGTGAAGCACCATTTTAAAAACTATGGTTCGTGGACATTGTTATTGTCATATTATATGAAACAATTGAGTTATTATTAAATTCATTTCAAATAGCAAAAATTGAATTGTTTAAACACCAAACTAATTGACCAATAAAAAATATATTCTAAGTCAGTTTAAATCCAAAGCAATGCCCTTTTCCCTGGGCCATATTGTCTTCCCTGAATGACATCATTAAAAATAAGCTGTGTGAGAAATAATGAGAGGTGAAAGGAGGAAACAGAAGAGATTTTAAGTGGGTAAATGGGGAGGAGAATTTACTTCTACACAGGTTTCTCTAAGCTGTCAGGAAGCTGATAATGGCATTCTTTCACACTGTGTGCCACCTTACCCCTGCATTCAGATTCCTTTTGTTTTAAACTAGCATAGCATTGCTACACAGATATAAACGTAACAGAGTTACTCTGAGCGATAAAGACATTTAGACCTGACTGATTCACAGGTTTTTCCCCCTTGTTACTGTCACAATGTTGTGCAATGGTTTGTAAAATTATTACAGCTAACTGCATAACATAATAAAACTCAATGTTGAATATGTATTTGTGAAGAATAAAGTGTCACAGTGAATTAGAAGCAAAGGGGTAAGTTTTCCATGAATAAAAGCTGGTCACACTAATTGACAGTCCTGACAGCATCCACTGCATTTCTTAGGGGTGAGCAGTAGGACACCGTAAACTTGGGCATGTCAGGATCTGCAGGATTATTTTTAAATTACCTAGTAGGAAGAGACCATTGAATTGTACTAAAGGATAGTGTTTAATTGTTAAAGAAGTTTACATTCCCTAGCTTTCTGGCTATACACCAAATAATTGCTTTTTGTTTGTTTGTTTGTTTGTTTATCAACCATTTTAATAAGAAAACTGAAGTGTGAGAATACAACTTAGAGATGAACATTCTGCACTTGAAAAAATAGCATTAAATTGCCAGGTAAACAGAATGTGATTATAATCGCCTCTTGCTTAAGGTTTGTATCTAAATCCACACAGTGTTTTACAAAATCCCACCCTTTCTTTACTCTTGAAGTGATAGGAGAGTCTTCTTAATTTTTATGCAATTAAACGTTAGTATGTTCCATAGAAATTGTAGAAATAAGTTTCTAAATTTTTCAAATAAGGAATTTGTTCCTATGGATCACCTAGTCAATATGTATGTATGTGAGTTAAAATTTTCTTTCTACACTGCAACATATTCTGTATGAATGTGATGGTTTCTGAATAGATGTGCTCTTTGCATACATAAGCAAATTTGAAAGTATTTATATGTATATACAACTTTATAAACACATGTTGGCACATGAGAGAGAACATTTTGTTCAAACAGTTAAAAGTCTGGGCTTTTTACTATTTTACAATATGTCCTGATACTCACCATTCAGAGTGTAGGGCACAGCATCATTGCTTTTACTGATATCCCATTTTATGCCTATACAATGTTTGATTAACCAATTCTGTTGGCAGTTTCTCCTTTTCATTATTTGAAACAATGCTCAAAGGCCATCTTTCTTTATATATGCCCCAAAGTGATTAAATTCAAATTGATTTTCTCCAGTTTTATTTCATTATCTTATATATAAAAACCAATGTGGTATACTGAATTATGGAAAATTAGGAGCAAGAACACGTATAAATTAAAAGCCACATACAAATACTGCTTAGCTATTCAGATTCGTTATTAGCCTGTCTTACATGCTCTAACCCAGTGAGCCTGCTTCTTTCTTTATGCAGTCCCGGCATTTCTAGAAATCACTGCAGAGAAAGAACTTCTCAACCCCAGTAGCGTGTTTGGATTATACAGTTCTGATTCCACACTGCAACAATTAAATCAAAATCTCTAGGGGTGGTGTCTAGCCTTGGCCACACTAGAGGATTCCAGATGCAGTAGATGCTAAAGATGACTGATTCTGAGAATAAGAGGTTTCCTGGAGTAAAACAGATGAACAACAAAAAAAATCCCATGAATTCTAACAGAAAAATTCCAATAACTTAATGCATCATCAAAATTAAGACACAAGATGAATGTATTTATATAGTGGTATTCTTACATAAGAGAATTCAGGTGTATGTTTCTAGTCTTAATTTGGTTGGTGGAGATAGAAGCATATTTTTATTCCTCTTGTCTGCTATTGTGGCTTATGGACCAGTTTGAAACAGTTATCTTAGCTGCATTTTATATGGACCCATGAATTGATGATTAACACCTTGGGAAGTATATGTTGTATTTGGAGAAATCAAAAACTGTATTCATATTTACATTTTGCACAGGGAAACACTTTGGGGAGAATGTGAATTTGCATCGCATGCGTGCATGCATGTACAATTGTGTGTGTGTAGGTGTGAACAAATAATACAAATAAAAGATTTTTGCAGAGAAAAAAAGACGTTTTATAAAAGAAGGGGTGCATTTGTTAGGCAGACAATCATGCTCTTTTTTTTTTTTATTTCCAAAAGCTGACTTGATATTTACAAGAAATAATTCAAAAGAGACCTGGTTCTCATGGAGTCCATTTTAATCACAATGATAATAAGGGAGACAGATTAAAAAATGGAGTGTGAAGTATCTAGGTCAATTCAGCACTGGAGAGGGATTGTCAGGACTCTATAAGAAACTGTTCTAAAGATGTGAAAGTTATAGCTTTCAACATCTAAAATTAAAACTAACTGGTCTGGCATGGCATGAGAAAGGACAAGAATTTTTTTAAAGTGGATTCTAATTCTACAGCTTTAAAACTACTGTAAAATAGCTATTGCAATTATCAGATGAAGCACAGAATATTTTAGCCTATGTCTGTAGTTGTTAAATTTGTGTTTAGGTCATTAAACACTTACTGATATTTTGATGGCTGGTGACATTTGTAGATAGTAGTAATTGCTGTCATATTAAGCAGGTTAAGATGTCTATCAGCCATTGGCCAACACAGAATGACCTCAAAGTTAATGAACTCAAAGGTATTTTTGTAGACATCATTTTCCTTCATTTGCTTTTTCTCCTTCCTTCCTTCCTTCCTTCCTTCCTTCCTTCCTTCCTTCCTTCCTTTCTTTCTTTCTTTCTTTCTTTCTTTCTTTCTTTCTTTCTTTCTTCTTTTTGGCGTTGTTTTTGCCCTATTGGTCTTTTGATTGTATATTTTGGTTTTTGTATTTGTACAACTTGTGTGCTTTCTTTCTTTCTTTCTTCTTTTTGGCGTTGTTTTTGCCCTATTGGTCTTTTGATTGTATATTTTGGTTTTTGTATTTGTACAACTTGTGTGTGTGTTTCTTGTTTGTGTGCTTTGTTTGTTTGTTTGTTTGTTTTTAGACAGGGTTTCGCTGTATAGCCCTGACTGTCCTGGAACTCACTTTGTAGACCAGGCTGGCCTTAAACTCAGAAATCCACCTGCCTCTGCCTCCCAAGTGCTGGGATTAAAGGCATGCGCCACCATGCATAGCTGTTTGTTTTTTAAGAGAAAGAAAGAAGAAAATGTTGGGAGTATGAGGAAGATCTGGAAGAAATTGGGGGATGGGAAAACATGATCAAAATGTATTGTATAAAAAAGATTGTTTTCAATAAACAAAAGGTAAACCTCTGCTTCCAGGTTTCCAATCCCTTTCCCTTGAACCTTGATTTTTTTCTTCCTATTATACAATAGTCTTGACTTGCCTACAATGCATTGTGTAGAACAAGTTGGCCTTGAACTCACAGAGATCTGTCTGCCTCCATCACACATGGCCCATTTCTTCTTTCTTTCTTCATGGTACTGCATATTGAACCAAGGGAGGGCATGGTGATCATGCTATATAAGCCTTAATCTAGCACAAAGAGAAATTCCTGCTCTTTTCACTTTTAGGTTTCCCTGCTTGGCTGAATTTCTCATGTCACTCAAGTGGACCTTGAATTTTGGTCCTCCTGCTTCAGCCTCCCATAAGCTGCAGATTATATCCAGAAAGATAGATTTCAGTGGTCAATTTCAGAAATAGAGAAGTCTGAAAGTGAGAGAATTGGAGTGTGAGCAAATGGTAATATTGTCAAAAAATAAAAGTATTGATTCTGGAGAGCTAGAGAGATGGCTCAGTGGTTAAGAGTACTGACTGCTCTTCTGGAGGTCCTGAGTTCAAATCCCACCAACCACATGTTGGCTCACAACCATCTGTAGTGAGATTGGATGCCCTTTTCTGGTGTGTCTGAAGACAGCTACAGTGTACTGATATATCAGATAATAAATCTTTTTTTTTAAGTATTGGTTCTCATGTTAATAATCATTAATTTCAATAAATATCATATTTTGTATACTTAGTGTTTATACTTTAGGTAAATACTTCTAAATTAATTTCAATTTTTCATGAGAAGAAATCTAATTATGAAAAGACCTCATAAGATCATTTGTATATGACTACCCCAACATAAGAATGAAGCTGTCTTTGTGCAGGTAAATTTTACCTTTCATCTTATGAGATATTGTTGGAGCTTTTCTATTGCCTATGTGTTGGTTGTCCTTTTCCTATGTAACTACCAATTCTATAAAGGTGTCACTAACAAGTTCTCTGCTCCAGATGAAGAAAAGTGATATTTGTGGTGTCAAGTGGCCTCTAAACAGAATATATGTGCAGTACTGGTTTCTTAAAATAAACTGTCTTAAAAGAAAACAAGCTAAATAGACCACTGAAACACACACACACACACACACACACACACACACACACACACACATTCACATTCTGTAAGTTTTAAATTAGTCCATTTTGATTTACAGAAATTGTTTTCTCAAAAGATTCAGTTGTGGAAGACATATTCCCCAATGTGATAGGCAATATGAACAAGTGGGACCATTGTAAAATAATTGGATCATGATAGCTATGACTTAGCTATGGGTCTTACCAGGGACCCTTATCATAATTGGATTGACTTGAAGGAGATAGTGGAAGCAAGGTACAGCCTGACTGTTTGGAGGTTCCGTTCTCTTCCATGCCTCCTCTTCTCGTTCTACATCCCTGGCTGCCATGTAATGAGCAGATTTTCCTCTATCTTCACATGATACCACTTGTCCATCAGCCCTGCCTCATGGAGCCATGTGATCGTGGACTGATGCCTCCAAAGCTATGAACCAAAAAAAAAACTTCCTTTAACTTACACGTTCTCAGCTAATGTTCCACAGGATTGAGAAACTAACACATACATACTGCTTTATAGCATCTGTTCTAATAATACCTCTTCTCACTTTTTGACTACAGAGGAATAGAGTCATGGAGCTAAGTGCTTAGAGACGGAGTTTAGAACTATACACTAGGGAATCTTCTAACTTAATTTTTGAGTATTTCATGAGTTGACAAACATGAGAAAGAAATACTATTTTCTTGATGACTTTTAAATCCTGTCAAAGATGGTTTCATTTTATAAGATAGGTCTCACAGATGTTAGAAGGTTGAAAATTTTCATTAAACCAGAATTCTGTTGTTGGTAGACTGCGCTTGAGTTTAGTCTGTTCTTTCTCCTATTTGACAGGTGAAAACTCTGGCTCTTCAAAGCTAAAAGAGCTGTGACCCACGTACAGACAATATAGCCCCTTCATTCTGTGTCCAGTACTCTTTACTTTCACATTTCACTGAGTTTTTTAGTTAATCAGGGTCAAATATTTGTTATCTGTGTTTCCCCTTTAATTTAGAGAAGCCCTCGAAATTTAATTTTTCCCAAGGAAAACCAAAATTAACCTCTTCCTGTACTCTGAAGCTGCCCTGGGGATTTAGAAGTAGAAATGATGTTAACACAGTCCAAGTTGGAGGATACTTGGGCCACGTATTTAGATAATATTAAGGTAAAGGTTAGGACAGGAAATGTCAGATGAGACTGAAAGTTGAGCCATTGCAAGTACAAAGATAGCATCCACCAGACACACAAAGATGGGCACAGATTGACCTGCTAAGGATCCATTTGAAGCACATAGAAAGGACTGTGTAACTTAATTGCATATTATCATCTTATATTTATTATGTGTGTGCATGTGTGTGCTTACATGTGTGTGCATGCATGCATGCATGAAACAATACATGTGGAAATCAGAAGATTGCTTCCAAAGGTCAGCTGCCCCTCTCTGCTGTGTAGGATTTAATTATTGAACTCTGCTCCTGAGGCTTGGCAACACTTGGTCTTATCTTCATTGAGCCATCTTGCCAGTCCTAATACACTTACTCTTGATGCGAATATCGTTTATCTCTAAGAGTAGATTTGTGCAATTACAATTTCATGTATTCATATGTAACTGCTTTTCAAAAACTCAAATACATTGACCCTAAGGAAGTTAACTACTTATAGTTCAAAAATAGGGAGACCTGAATAATTTCTTTGAAAGGTTACTGTGCCTCCATTTAAAAGGGTCATGGAAGACCTCAGGAGAAATACTTGCTTAATGTCATATACAGGACATTTATATCAAAATCTAATTTACATATGCTTATAAAATGTAAAAGAGAAAAAGAAGAAAAACAGATGGGAACACTTTAATAAATTACCCAAATAAACACAGTGTTGTGCAGTGAGATGGCTCTGTAAAGGAATTTAAGAACAGACTTCAAGGTAAAATTTGACAATGTCATCTTCTAATAATAGTAAGTTTATTATTGCTAGTGACTAATGGGTATCATTTTAGGGCATGTGTCTTGACATTGAAGTGTTTCACAGCATGATTTTTTTTCATCCTCTATAAATTTGAAGATTCCCCAGATAAAAATTTAGAGTTTGAGAAATGTGTTACATTTTGAGGTAAGACATTTTATAGAAGTGATGCTTTTGAATGAAGTCCTGAAAAGGTTCTCTATTGGCTACCAACTTTACTTTTTAAGCAAATGCTTAACAAATATTCCCCTGTGAGGTAGGCACCATCCTTGCCTTTGTAGGATCTAACAATGATCCAAACAGACAGCGTCCCCTGCCCGCTGAACCTTACATCTTAATGTTTTGTAGACTACTAAGGGAACCTCATCAGAACAGGATGCAGGGGAAGAGGGAGGAGCTGGGAAAGGGGAAAGACAAGAAGTGTGAGGACAGAAAGATTCTCAAAGGCATGTGTCTGCTACAGAAGCTTCTGGAATTCCACTTCTAGCATAAGCTGTCCATCATGTCTTCCTGCAGGCTGGCAGGTGGGTTTGGTTTTATGTCTGCAGTATCTGCTCACTGGGGTTCCTCACAGGTGATATTTCTTTTTTCCTTTTCTCCATAGTTGACTCTGATCTGCTCAGGTCAGTCTTTGCATCCCAGAGCTCCCGTGGTGCTGACCTGCTAAATGCTCTTTCAATGAACTGGCATCAAGTTTTATCAGATTTCTCAGAGTTCTCAGTCATTAAGAAATGCACATCTTGGTACTGACCATTCTTACTACATTGGAAACTGAAACAGAAGCCAGGAGTCAGTGCAGACTTGCCCCCCTGAAAGCGTAAGCCCCAATAGTAGAGTAGGAAGAAGGTTTGCAGAAGGAAGAGATATTAACCCTCCCACTTCCCCCAAATAATGTCTCTCAGCTCTGTTCTCTGCCTTATATAAACTGAGCTTCAAATACTTCATTGTCAAGATCTGAGCTTTCGTAGGCCTGTCTTCTAATACCTTCATCCTAATGTAGTAATTGCACAGATGTGACCAGATTAATAGCTATTTCAGAAGACTTTTAAGTTTTAAGAGCATTTCACTCTATCCTTTTAATTATTTAAAACTATTTTTTTTAAAAAGCCCATAATCTGAATCACAGAAGTTTGTCAAAAAAAAAAAAAAAATCTAGCTTTGTGGGTCTCCCTGGACATTTAAGGGAAATTCCTACACTTGACGTCTTGGGGTAAAAATATTCTTGAGCTCGTGCCTGGATAACTCCCCCAGATCCTCAAGCTTCCGTGACAAGTACTGCTTCAAGTTCTTTCAATTCTCTGCAGCTCTGTAGTGTAGGAGGAAGAGGGTGAGCATCCGTGTGAGCTTTTGTGCAAACAGCTGAAATCAAATTCCATGAGTTCCCTAGAGCAGCCTTGCCTCTACTTGACCCAAAGTCACCTCTGGGACTTGCTTCAGCAAATCACTTAAAACCTATAAGTGTTTCTTTATTTAACTATTATAACCAGAGTAGTTTGAGCAGTATTGGCACGTATGGTAAGAGCCAGAGATAAAGATGGAACAATCTAACACTGAATATGGGCTCTGATAAATCACAACGTGTCAGCTCACAGGTATTATAATCCTCTACCTGAAGACACACATCTGTACAGTCACCTTGCCACATCATTGACACTTCTCGGGACATTTTACTTGCAATCATTTTAATTACCATGTGGCTTTCTCCTGCAATAAATAGCTCAGTATTCATACTACTGTGGATCACAATCGATAACATTACCAAGATATGTAAATGAGTCATGGTGAGCAGCCATATTGTCCATGTCTGTTGGGTTATGTTAGTGCTGGATAACTGAGGAAATAAAAAGTATTAATGCAGATGTTGACTCTGAGTCCCAGAAGGACTGTCAGCATAATTTTCTGCTGTTTAGCATTAAACAATTCAGTGACAGCATGGTCTTAATACCACACATGCCTTAGTGTTAAAGAGCAAAATAATCACATGCTGTTACACTTTCCCACAATGCCCTGCAAACTATATTCTCAGAATAAGAATTATTGCTTTCATGGTCATGAGAGGGAAGGGGCAGGGAGGATGTGTGTTTGCCTCTAATATAAGGGATGAAATAAAATTCAGAATTTAATCTTTCTGAATCTTAAACTACTGTTAACATAGACACCAATAATAAAGTACAAATGTTGAATAAAAAGATAAGGTTCATGAAGTTAGTGTAGAAGAGATAGGTAAAGAGAGAAAGACACCAAAGACAGCAAGGTGGCTCCCTGTCCTGGGAGGTTTGTTTTCAGCCTGAGTAAAATGAGAAATTGACAGAGAGAAATAACCCTGTCTTCACTTCTTGGGCAAACGTTCAGTTTGGTATGATGCTGAAACCCCCCAAACTCAAACAACAGTGTGCAATGAATTTTTTATGGAGACCCATGGATTTACTTGTCTAATAAATTTCCTTTCCACAGGCTCTGTATTTTATTCTGCAAATCAGAAGAAAATAACTTATGTTCCAATTAACAGTGTGTCAGAGAACAGTCTTACCCAATTTAAGTATTATGGATTATTTGTCTAATAACATATATTTCATGTATGTACTGCCTTGCCTGTGATAAGAAAAAAAGCTCAGGGACCATGTATAATCATATAATTAATCTCTGGATAGATGTTTTGGGAGGCATGTGATTTTCGTAACAAAATAATGCTTTAACTTGTATGTTGTATTTTTTCTTAATAAAGTCGGGGATGATGATTGGGCAAACAAAGCCATAGAACCACTCTTGGTGGAGGGAGAGAAAAGCTGGTCAGGGAATGCCTGTTTTGCTGCTCCCAGGTTTATTGTATTCATCCTGTCTGGGCTGAGACACAGCCTAGAATGCCACTAGAAATCTGAACTAGTGATAGCCATGGCCAGTGGCTGTGGGCCTTGGCAGGACTTCTACTGCCCTGCTGAAGCCATGATGATTTCAAACGTTTAAAACAGAGTGGAGACACAAATATGAATGCAGTTTTGAAGTGTCTCTTCCACAAACCCTAGGTCTTAGCTGTTACCAAAACAGAACTTCCTTAAGGGAATTGTTCATTTTTGACTGTCAGAGAATCAAAACTGAATACACGAACTTTTTAAAATTACTCATGATTATTTAGGGTCATTTCTCCAGTTCACCTCTCAGAGAGAAAACATGGGGAAGGCCCAGGGAAGATATGCTTTAGGTTCTGCTGAAGCACAACCCTAAGTTTTAAGGAGAGATCATGGTGAGAAAGGATTAAAGGCCTGATTACTACAGATAGGAGTACATGAGTTTTGTGCTTGTAGATCTGTTAACCAACTGCCTACTGATCACACCCTACACATGAATAATCAACGAGGGAGGAAGGAACTAAAGCATCCATATACAGCATGACATTCATCTCTATCCTCCCCTTTGGAAAGAGTAAACTAGACCAGTTAAGACCTACCATGAGAAAGAGTAGGGCTTCCTCTGCGGCGCTTGTCCTAGGTTTCCTGCGGCTGGAATTAAGCCGGTAAGCAGCGTGGTGTAAGGAACCAGAGGAGCAGAGACATGCTGGAACAGTCTCTGGCTTCGGGGAATAAAGCATCACCACGTGACAGGAACTCTGATCATCGCTACATCAGTTTCTTAAGAGCTGGACCAGTAAGGTAGTTGAAGCTTGCTTTCTGCCTACCTTACCCTTCTCAACAATACTTAGCATTTTTCTGATATTGTTACTGTATGGATCCAAGCATTAACCTACCATCTTAACTTTAAGAGATGCGAGAATTTTCAAAGTCAAAGAGCAGTGACTACTTTGAGATACTCTCATTTCTCTTAGCCTTAGGTCAAACATCTCAGTTTAAAACCATCACACTAGACAAGTGGAGCTGGTGAGCCTGAGGCTACATGTCCTGCGTGCTGCCACAGAGGCTTCAGAAAAGTGATGGATGAAGCTTGGGTCTTGCACGTTCCCTTACCCTATTGTGGTGGTTCTTGACCTTCTTAATGCTGTGACCCTTTTATACAGTAACGCATGCTATAGTGACCCCTGTCCATAGAATTATTTCTATTGCTACTTCAAAACTGCAGTTGTACTACTGTTATGAATCATAATACGAATATCTGACAGGTAGGATGTGTGATTCCTGTGAAAGGGTTGTTCAACCTCCATAGGTTGAGAACTGTTGCCCTAGTGTGTGTCAGTAGTGTGCTGGCCTCATTCTGTGTCTACTCCCTAATTGACAATCAAATTATAATCATTATCTCTCACTGGCCCTAGTGCTAGGTTGGTGGCTAGCAAGCTCCAAGAACCCTGCTGTCTTTGTTCCCACCCAATTTTTTACTTGGATGCTGCAAATATGGGCTTAAGGGCTATCAAAAACATAACTCTCAACTCAAAAGGGATAAGAGAGTTTAGTTTGGAGCCAAATGTGAGTCACTGTGGCCTGGAAACAGGGTTGTAGGTCACCTCAAACTCTTTATTCCAGTACATTACCGGTTTGATGGAGTTTTTTAGTAATAGAACAAACATAAATGGAATCACCGAAATAAACTGACAGAACGTTAAGTAGGTTGGTAAAGGTAAAGTCAAAAAAATCTCTGTTACAGGCATTCTTAGCCATTTGTTTGCTAGAAACAACATGTTTTGTTAAGTCGATACATGTTAAAATTCTGTATCTGTTAGGCACAGGAGGTTGAGTACTATAACAAGGTGGGCAAGTCATGGTGGTTTAGTTAGCTAAAGACAGCCCAAGATAAATTATGATTTTTCTCTTGACCAGCAGCATCTCAGCTGACTTCACAGTCACTGGATTTCAATTTAATTAATCAGTTTTACAGACGTTTCATCAGTGGAAGTGCAGTTTCTCTCCAGGAACCTTTGTGCAAATCCTCATTGCTACTTCTTTGCTTGGCTCCTGGTTGAAATGGATGTGTGAGTAGCAAGATGGCTCAGTGGGCAAAGACCCTTGCTTTCAAGCCTGACCATCTGAGTTTGGTTCCTATGACCTTCGGGGTTTGAAGGAGAGAACTGATTCTTTCAAGTTGTCTTCTTACTTCCAGCTATGTGCTGTGCATGTACATACACCCCCCCACATACACAAACATATATACAACAGTACACAAACACATACATATACACACACAATCACATGCACAATACACATAGCACATGTGTACATATTCACACAAACACATAAACAACACACACATAAAAACATACCAACAAACAAGTAAAGCAATTAATATTAATAAGTATGGGCTGACTTGCCTGCTTACTTCTTGGAAGGCATTCCACAATCTTTTGCATCTCATGCTTTGACGCATCTGACTGTGTGTTCCAATCCTAGGCACGCCCAGGCGTCTCATCCTGAACACAGGTTCATCTGCACACAGGAGATTGGTAGCTGCTTACGGCTCTGAGTGACTTTAGGGCCTCAAGACTCTTCTTTCAGTTGTCATTCTTCTCTTGAAATAATCAGTTTGTGGTAGCTCTCTGTGAGGTCTCTGATTGGTCCTTTAAGGATTTGTGGACTATGATTCAGATGCCCAGGAGGGAGTAGGCACCGCAGTGCCAGGGTGAACTGAGCATTGATTTCACCACACAGCTAGATCCTAACACAGGAGTCATTTCCTGTGCCTGCCTAAATGGAAGACATAGGTCACTTTGGCCTGTTCAAAGCTCAGTCAGATTTGTAGCCAGTTCTGTGTTTATTGCTTTGTTATTAATGTTAGTATTAAAAATAAACTGTAAAACCCTTCCTTTACTACACTCTATAAAGAGACTGTAAATGCCACTTAAAATTAACCACACTAGATTTAGTTAATGCATTTCATACATTGTACATAGCAACTGGAATTTTTTATTTGGTTTCCTGGCAATTTACTTATTTTTCTGTAGCACTTTATGTGTTTGGGATACATTGTGATAACTTATGTTTCATTTAATTGTAATATCTGTTAAGCAACAGTTATATCAAGATGATGTCTGAAGAATCCTTGAGATGTTTTTTACTTGCTTAAAAGTGTAGTCTGTTGCTATATTGTGAAATACTATCTGGTGTTTTGTCAAGAGATGTTAAAAATGGTAAGAAGTAACTTGGAAGCAGAGGTAAAAGGAGAATGTCACATATAAAAATGAGATGCTTATGAATTCTAATTTGCTCAGAACCTTTTGCAATTTTATCCACGTATACTTACAGTTATTTAGAGTACTCACTAACGTCAGACTTGCACAAAAGTTTACAAAAGTTGCACAAAAGTGATTAGGTTATGTATCAAGACTAAATGTCGACAAAGATGGTGAGATTGCTCAGTGGGTAGGTGCCTGTCAGTCTGTCACACAGTTGAGTGGATCTGTCACTCTAGTGCTGGAGGCAGAGGCCAGGCAAGTTTCTCGAGCTTGATAACCAGCCAGGTCAGACACGTGGTGATTCCCATGTTCAGTGAGAGATCCTGTCTCAAAAGATGAAGTGTGGAGTAATCAAGGGAGACACCGAGTCTCTAATATCCATGTGCAATGGCGCACATGTGCAAGAGTGACCCATGCACATGTGTTCACTCTCACATATTATTATATACATATATACATCTGAATAGAATGAATTATATATAGTATCCACAGATATTTAAAGACTTGTGTATTGGAAAGAGAATGTGAGTATTTTAAAACAAAAACCGTAGGCATTAAGATCAGGTGTTAGTTAAAATATAACCAGAAGTAGCTTTGGAAAGATCGAGGTATCAGGTTCCTGGGGCTTTCCATGTTCTCATAATCCCACAGTGATAGTGGCAGCTAATTTGTTAGAAGAAAATAAAATAGTCCTGATTGTAAATGCTTCACTTCCATTTCTGCCTTGAGCTATCTATAGGAGACATTGTTTCTTCAGTTCTACACTAGAAACATTGAGTGGTCTTATTGGAGTTTCTGACTATGCTTAGTGATGTGCAACCTGTGGTATGGGAAACAAACCGCAATTTTTGTAGGAACATAGATTGTTGTTCAGCTTAAAGGATGCAGTAAAGGATGCAGGATAGCTTGCTGTCTTTGCCACTGGGTCACTACAGATATTGTTTTTCCCCCATGGCATTTTTGAAGGAGTTAGTTTGCAATTTCCTTGTAAACAAAACAAAGTTTAAGAGTGAAGACCAGAGAGTCTTGAAAAGGAAATATTCTTTGCACCTTCATACGTTGAGTTTTACATGCACTCACAATTAGTGATGTTTAAAAACCAGTGATTCTATTTATGTCAGTAGTTACATGCACATCAAAGGGCTGAATCGCCCCCCTCCGTGTGTGTGTGCATGTTCACATACATGTGTGCACATTCCTACTTGTACATGTGTTTATAGGTGCACGTTTGTGAAGGCCAGAGGATCTCACCTAGCATCTTCCATCTTGCTCTGCCTTATGCCCTCGAGAAAGCTGTCAAGCTGTCTGCCTGTCTGTCTGTTTGTCCGTATATCTGTCTGTCTGTGTCTCTGCCACTTCCTCTCCCTCCTCCCCCCTCTTTTCTCTTTCTGAAACGTCCCCACTTTTGGCTGAGTTGATAACCAGTAAGCCCCAGCTACCCTAATGTCTTCTGCTCTCCCCCTGAGTGCTTAGGTTTAAGCGCATGGCCAGATTTGGGCAGTGGGGATCACATCTCCAGACTTTAAATTGCTCTTACCCTTTGATCTATGTCTGCAGCTTCAAGACTGGGCTCTTAATGAGGATGCTGGGTTATTCAAACTGGTTATTTAAGGCCAGTGAAACTTAGTCTTGTATGTACCATATAAGCAAGAGGAAACACTTTTCTTCTCAAAAGTAGTGATGAATTGATACTGATGTCAACATTGTATCTGCCATAGATGTTTGAGCTCTTGTTGAGTTTTCTGATGGAGTAGCTAAACACCAACGCTGTTATATGCAATACTGACAATCCAAAGTCTTAACTAAGTAAGGAATTACATAATATATAGATGTAAATTGTCTTCTACTGCTCCACCCTTGAACATAGACAGGAACTCTGCTGTACAATATAGGGAGAAGTTTTAAAACTTGATTATTTTCAATCATTTTTACTTTTTAAATACAACATTCCTGTGTTAAGTAGAGGGCATAAAATGGAGCATTTCAATTCCCCAATCATTATAATGTCTTATATTTAATAATTATAAATTCTTATGATTAATACAAAGGAGAAAAGTACTAAGGCTTTCTTCTGATATTTTCAGGCAAGTACAAAAGCTGAAGTAATAAGGTGATTAATATTATTTTCTTGAGACAATGAATATATATGTGCATATGTCTTTTCGTATTCTCCAGGAATTCTAAGTTAATTATTACACACACATTTTACAAAATAAAAAAAAAATACTAGTAAACTTACTTATAGGCATATAGTCAAAATTTGGTTAGATACAGAAAAGTCTAACACTTAACACAAGCACAATAAACAAGCAAAACCTTTAGGTTATGTCACGTTTATGAATACTTTTCTTGAGTGTATGCCTGCTCTCCATGTGATTGCAGTGCCAGTAGATGCCAGCAGACGGTGATAACTTCCCCAGAACTGGCGTTACAGGCATTGTGAACTGCTTTGTGGGTACTAGAAATCAGCCCTGGTCTTCTGAAAGAGCAGCCAGTGTTCTAAACCACTGAACCACACCTCTAGCCCAGGAATGTCTACCTTCTAAAAGTACATCTCTCAGTAGATCATGTGAATCTTTGCAAGAATTCTGTCAGAACTGTCTTGTAAGTAGTATTCTTAATAGGTATCAAGTGGCATGATAAGATGGATAATTTAGAAAGATTTTTAGCAAGAAAACTAGATAAAATGATGTGGGCTGTGTTTAGGATAGGCAACAAATGAGGAAATGACTTAGAGCTCATGATAGACAAAGACTATGGCTGTTTAAGCATAAAGAATGGGGGAAAGGATACCATTGAAAGGCAGAACACAAAATGCTACTCAAAGAAAGACAGAGGTTGAGGACTGTAACACTTTGAATGTGGCCTCCCTCTCACAGGTTCTTGTGTTTGAAAACCTAGTCCCCAGTGAGAGGTACCATTTTGGTGAGATTGTGGGACAGTTAATTAAAGAATTAATTAATGCATGGGACTCACTGGCAGATATAGTCCAAGGGATGGGATTATTGTCGATAAGTCACCTCCATTTCAGCCGAGCATTCTGCTCCCTGGTGGGCACCATCTGACAAGCGGCTGCCTCCACAGACCCAAACCTCTTCCTTGCCACGTTGGGTTGTATCCTATGAGCCCTAAGCCAGCATAGGTCCTTCTTCTTCCCTTGAGATGCAAGTGCAAGGAGCATGGCACACAGAGGAAAGGAAACCTGGGGGCACAGTGCTGGAGAGACACGGGGGGATACTGTATATTGTGGAGTCAAAGATCTCATCCATAGTAAATTTCAGCCTCCCAGCTCTCCTGTGGATGCCGAGAACATGGCAAGGTAAACCCAGAGAGAAGGGAAGTGATCTCACTGATAAAAGTCCTAACCCAAGTGCCTGGAGGCCCCAGTGAACCGACAACAGGAGTGGGGATTGGGTCTCTAAAGATGAAGTCTCTAATCTCTACTCACTAGATGTTACCACAGCCTCTTACTCACCAACCACTCACAGCATCCTGTGCTGTTGTATCTTATGTTGATAATTCCCTACGGTGATTTGAATCAGTATACAGCCTGCTCATCTCCTCTCTTTGGGGAGGATCTCATCAAGCCTGCTCACTTCCAATGCTAGCTCTTTGAACCCGTGGTATCTACACATGATACCCTATAATTTGTTAACAGAAAAGGGAGATGATTTATTAGACAAATACAAACTTAGGGTTAAGACCAGTTAAGCCCAAAGTTACCAGAAGGGAGGAGTAATAAATGAGGGGAATCCTGCTAATTAAGGTGCAAGTCTACCATGCTCTGGTAGCTCCTCTGAGCTTAGAGCAAAGTGGAGGACTCCCTTTACCAGCACAGCTTCTCCTTCTCTGACATGGTCTGGGTAGCCTGAGCTCCCACACCCTCTACCTGGGGAAGGTCACATCGTCCTCAGCACATCTGTTCCTTCAGCTTCTTCTTTCCCGATAAGAGCCTGTCAAGCAAGTATGTGGGATTCCCAGAATGCCTCTCCGTACAAAGGTAGCATTCACAGTACTTTAAACTCTAGCAGATGATTTTTACAGTACCCTGAAAACTTCTTCTTGCTCTGCACGGTTCACGTATAGCCACTGTCCACTCCCATTAAAATGTAGCAGCACAAGTCCAGTTTCATAGACGCATGTGCACAAGCTAAGGGGGTCTAAGGGCTATTTCATTCAAATTCTCAGAGCGGGCCTTCCATGTGCCTTCTCCCTTTACCACCCCCCAAGGAGGACTCACTCCCATCCTGACCAGGATCCTGCAGACCCTGCCTGCTGGGGGCTCTGCTTCATCCATCTAGCTTGGTGTACAGTGACCTCTGGATAGGGAGGACACACACATACCACAGTAAAGAACAAAGGTTTTAAAAAAATGAAGTAGAGGGCAAAAGAACAAAACTAAATGGTTTCTTTTCTTTTTCTTTTTTCTTTTTGGATGACATTTTAACTGGGGTAAGAAGAAAAGCAAAAAACTGTAAATAAAGTCAATAGTAAAACAGGCAAAACTGGTGAGGTAGCATAGCTTAAATGAATGCCTGGGTCTAGATATTGACCATGGCAAGTCCCAAATTACCATACTGTAGAACATAAATCATAAATATATAACATTTTGTCAATTAAAATTTTTAGAATATACACTTGTACAAATGTATATTATGAATTTGATATATAATATATATCCATAATATATGTGTCTGTACAAACTTAAGTTTTTAGTAGAATGGCATTTTACTTTGTAATTAATATTAGCATATTTTATAGCAAGCACTCTAAATATATGATAAACTACCGCTCATTAAATATCTTTTGCAGAACTGTGTGCCAATATACTCAAGATGGAAACAGCAAGCAGATACACAAAGTACTGTGAATAATGAGATTAATTTCCTATTAGATCAACTGCTGCCGATACTAGAAAATGACTACATTGAAGTTCACTTGTTCATCATCCTTAAATAGGCTTCAAGAGTGTTGCTGTAGTGGGGGGACATTCAGTAGGGCAGCTATTAGAACTGTTCTCTGGTTTTCCTTCCTCTGGACACTTGCTAAGATTATAACTCTGAGTCTTTAATTGTGTGTGGTCATGTTAACCAACCAGACAGGAATAAAAGTGATGGTAATGTTTCTGAGGACCAGGACTTAGGAACTTCCTTTGTCTGCCATGTGTCCAGGCCATTTGTACTGATGGTAGTGGTAGGGGCGTCGTGGAATGAAGAAGATATGGGGCAAAGTCCTGCCTACTTGAGATGAACTATAAAAAATGAGAGGTACTTGAAGCCACTAAGACTTAGTTGCCGTTTGTCTTGTCTCTGTAGCGTGATGTAGCCATTGTGGAGTGACATGGGGGTGAATTTGGTTAAGTTGGGGGGTCTCTGGTATTTCAGTGGCTTGATACTGTAATGAAAAGGATAATCTTTTCTCTCTCTCTCCCTCTCCCTCTCTCTCTCTCTCTCTCTCTCTCTCTCTCTCTCTCTCTNCTCTCTCTCTCTCTCTCTCTCTCTCAGTCTATCTATCTATCCATCCATCTATCTGTCTATCTATCTGTTCTCTATTCCTGGCCGGTCAAGACTCAATTGTTGCATTCATTAAGCTGGGATCACAGTTGCCTGAAACCATATTCAGAAATCATCAAACAATCTAGCAAGTGCCTGCTAGAGATGCCAGCATCTGCAGAAACAAACCCTCTCTGTGAGGGTAGGAAAAGGACTCTGTGAAGGTGACACTAGAATTTGGCCTTAAAGAAACCAGAAGGGAGTTTCAACCAGAAAAGTTTTCTTTTTTCAGCTTCTAACAGTTTTGTTTTTTTTTAAAGTTATTTTATTATATATTTTCTTCATTTACATTTCAAATGCTATCCCAAATGTCCCCTATACCCTCTCCCGACCCTGCTCCCCTGCCCACTCACTCTCACTTCTTGGTCCTGGCGTTCCCCTGTATGGGGCATATAGAGTTTGCCAGACCAAGGGGCCTCTCTTCCCCAACTACAAGATGGCTGACTAGGCCATCTTCTGCTACATATGCAGCTAGAGACCCGGGCTCTGGGGGTACTGGTTAGATCATATTGTTGTTCCACCTATAGGGTTGCAGACCCCTTCAACTCCTTGGGTAATTTCTCTAGCTCCTCCATTGGGGTCTCTGTGTTCTATCCTATAGATGACTGTGGGCATCCACTTCTGTATTTGCCAGGAATTGGCATAGCCTCACAGAGATAGCTATATCAGTGTCCTTTCAAAAGTTTTTTGTTAATCATAGAGGAAATACGTTTATTAAACTGTACTTTTATCCAATGTATTTGTATTAGTTTTCCCTCCCTCACCCCCTCCCATCCTCCCCAATTCCCCATCCACCCAAATGCACACCCATTTATTCATTCTTACATTAGAATAAAAACAGTCATCTAAAATAAAGAGTATAGAGAAGACAGAATGAAAACAAACAAAGTTTTAAAGAAGCATTTTAATATGAGCAGTAGTGTGGGCTTAGGCAAATTTTCAGAATTAGAAAGGGCTTGACAATTGCAAGTATACTTAAACTCAGAACAGGCATTTGGGTCAGATCCAGAAGTGGAGACTACATCAAGGTTCCAATGCTGCGTTTGAACACAGATGCTCTCTGGACCATCTTAAGTATTCTACAGAGCTGCCAGCCTCAGTTTCATCCACTGAAAACTGGGCAGTGTAAACCAGCCACCTAAAGCAGCTGTGGAGATTGCAGGACATGAAAATTTTTATGGTGTAACAAAATGCTTTTCATATAAGATGCGATCTCATTATCCACAAAACATGGGTCTTGCCATTATCACCACTAAAATTATATAGGTCTAATAACTTTACCTTCATAGACGAGGAGAGCTTGTACAGCAGGGATGAACAGAATCTACCTAGAGGAGAAGAAGTGTATCAACACTTTGACCTGGGAAGGGCTCTGAGCAGTCAGAGCCCAGATGCCCTGGGAATTGTAAAGATTCTAGAGCATAGCTTATGAAATGAGAGCCAACCAGAATCCCCGTATGCCTTTTCTTCTTTTTTTTTACAGTAAGGACAATCTAATTTTACTCTTAAGACTATAAATAAAGGGATTGCTTAAGCGAATTCAGTTCCCCAGAGCAGAAGAAAGGGACAATTACAGGGCCCCAAGTCTACCCATCACATACAGAGGCTTGCTGTGTCCTTGGCTATCAGACAAATGCATTTCAGTCTTTGCTGAATACATTCTTGCAGTGAGACTTGTCCATCTAAGTGCTTATTGGTGTATTTTTATGCCTTTCAGTGCAATATCTTAATGCAGACTCAGGGTATAAATAAGATAGAAATGGGAGCATGCACATGCCTTGCAGCTTTGAACTCTGTATCAGACAGTTAGGTATGCTCTGCCTTGGAATCATCGTCTCCTACATCTCTGGGCCTGAGCACAGCAGTTAACAAAGAAGACCTTGAAGTGGCTAATTATCTACTCTTCTTTGTCCAAAGACCAGAAGTGATCACAGGGGGAGAACAGCTCTGTGCAGTGTTGACCATGAACCACTAACCACATGTTTTGTAGGCACTTGACAGTTTTGCCTACACACTGCAGTGGGCTTTGGAATCAGTGCTTGGGAATAACATCAGAAAATTTTCACTTGTGTTATGAGGAACATCGCTTTCCTGGTCTTCAGTTTCCCCACCTAAAAACCAAGGACAGCTAAGCATAACCTCTTTGCGGAGACGCTTGACAATGAAATGACTAGACAAGCACATAATCTCCCCAGATTCTTAAACTGACTTGAGAGTGTGCTTTGTCAAGACATAGAGAGTTGCTTATTGGTTGTGAGAGTTCCTTCCTCAGGAGAGATTAATAATGTTTGTCCCTTCCTTATAAGATCCCAGAGACAAACCAAAGTAGGATTCCACCAGGATGAACTCTGGGGAACCAATAAGTGACTTAGACTTCTCACAGAGCACCGGCTGTGCATGCTTATGGTGGTGGCATGGACTAGGGGGTGTTGGCAGAAACATGGGTGATCTTTCAGTAGACCATATGACCATAAGGCATACACTGGAAAATCTTTACTCACCCTAGATGATGGCTCTTCCCATAGCCAATGGAGCATCTTTGTTGGTCTTCTTCAGTTATATAATCCAGTACTACCCTGAGTCACATGAAATTTGGGCTCAGTTGTAAGTAAATGTCTGGGAAGAGTCGCTGGATGCTCAGGTGAGGGTCTTACCACAGAGTCCTGTGCCCTTTCTCACCTGTCTCCCACTACACAATGTCAGCGGCTTACAAGCATCATAATGGATGCTCACAAATAGGCACAGATGAGTATGTCAGGTCTCTGGCCAGAAGAAATGTACTCTGAAACACTCCACTCCTCCACCTGGGTCTTCACATTCTTCCTGACCTCCCTCTCCCAGAATGGCTCCTGAGCCTTGGAGGAGACAGCATGGATGCCATACTGTCCTCTAAAACCAGTGGGGGTACTGAGCCTTTAACCCTTTCATCAGTCTCCCTGTCTCCGGAATGTTGGTGAGTCTAGCAGAGTGTCCCTTTACCATCAAACACAAGTGATTTAAAGGATAAAAATGAGAGACAGAAAAATATCTGACCAGACACTGAAAACCTTCATTCTCCTGGCCCTCTGGGACTCCCCTCTCTTTCCCCATGCCTGATCATGTCCCCCCCCCCCATTCCACTAGCCTTGCCCTCATCCACCAAGGTGCTGCCTCCCATGGCTATTTTATTCCCCCTTCTAAGTGGAATTTGAGAATCCCCACTTGTTTAACCTCTTTGTAGCACTCTTAAAGTCTGTTGTTCTTTATTCCAAGGAAGTGATTTCAGAAGTTGGTGACTAAGGAGACACAAAGGTCAAACACAAGCAAGGTCTAATGAGCAAGAGAAGATTCCATACCTTCTTCTCAGGGGTTTCCTCAGCAGATCAATGTTTGCTGCAGGGGCATGGCTCTGAGGAACTCAGTGTTCCAAGTTTCTCAGTCAGTCACTACACTCTTTATTGTCATGAGCGAAGGTTTTATATAAAATTCACAATACTTTCCATGTGATCAGCAGCTGACAGGGGAGAGAATGAAAATAAAATTTCACAAAGACCCTTCTTCATCCATAATAACTTTCTTCATAATGGGCAAAACTGGAGAACACAGGATGATCACTTGGTGAATCCATGCACAGCTTCTTCTACATCCCAAAGATGGAGCACATATGAGCAGTAATGAGAAATCAGCTACCTGATGCTTGGGACAGTAGTCAAATGCAAATCTCTACATATGAAGCAATTCCATTTGTTTAGAGGTTAATAAAGTGAACATTGTAAAAATAAAGCAAACATTCCTGGTTATCATAGGGTCTCATGGGGGAAATGGTAAGACTAATAATTACAAGGGCATAGGCAAGAACTTCCTGAATAGCAGAAATATTCCATGTTGTGACTGTTGTAGTTATAGATAATACATCTCTGTGAAATCACATGTCACTGTACACTTGACCCATGTGATTTTCACTATATGTAATTAAATAAAACTAAGCTAAATAATTGTTATTCTTAGAAAGAAAGAATATAAGATACTAGGTGCACCCTTGCACATACGGGCAGCTAAGTGGACTCAGTAGATACTCAAATTTAAAAAAAAAAAAAAAGAAAAAGAAAACCCTTCTAATTGTGGTGAAAGTGGGGGTGGGGATAGAGGAAGATTTGGGGTGGAGGGATGAGGTGAATTTATTCTAAATATATTGTACACACACACACACACACACACACACACACTGTGTGGTCTGGGAAGACAGTAGTTACAGCCATCTGTGACCTCATCTTTTTCCACCCAGCCTCTTTGCTCCCCAAATAATGACTCTGAAACTTCTTGTATATGAATAAATGCCTAGGCCAATAGGTCTGTTAGAAACTAAGCCTAATTATTCTGTTATTCTATTCTGTGAGTGCCCATGGGTTGTTGCCTGGTCCCCAGTTTCATTCAACCATCTTCCTTAGTGTCCAGGTGAATCTCCAGTGTGTCTGACTCTTTCCCAGAATCCCCCTCTCTCTCTCTGTTGGAACTCCTACCTCTTATTTCCTGCCTCAGCTCATTGGCTGTAGGCTTCCTTACTGACAGGTGATATTTTTACACAGTGCGTAAGAGACTCTCTATAGAGATAGCTTAGCAGTAAAGTATCCATGACAGAAGCCTGAGCACTGCAGATTACATATTAGAACTCATCTACATTCTGGTAGACATGGTTGGCTATCAACAATCACCACTCTCTGCTTGTAGAGATGAGACCCTCATAGCAGGGTAAACAGCTTGTTGTTCAGTTGGAATACCCTGCCTCAGTGGACAAATAGAATATATTCAAGAAAGATTCCCTACATCTTTACAGCATGCACAGTTATATACATGAACTTGCATTCATGCATGTCCCATACACATGCACATACACACACAAACACTGCACAGAGAGACACAGTAAAGAACCCTTCAACCCAGAAAATAATCCTAGACAGATGAAATCATGAACTTAGATTTTAAATATTTTGCTTTCTTAACAGTACACATGTGTTTTGGAGTCTTCCATGAGAATTTCATTGTATTGAACTAAGTCAAAATGTGAACTAAATGTAAACAAGCCCTTAGGAAGACCAAGCATGAAGGTTTACAAGGACTTTTTATTTTTTTTGCAAAGTCCTTCCACAATATGTTCACATGTCTATGAGCTAACATTTGTCCAAACAGTTTTCTGATCTATTTTTGAATAGCTTGCTATTTTAGTATCCCTCTAGAAATATATTTCTCCCTTAGACTCCACCTTTTAGCTGTGTTTTAAGTGCTACACTCCTATGCATCTGTGTCCAAGTTGACAAAACCATATACATTTAATCCTAAAGAAAAGAGCGCGGTGTTGTATTCTTGTCATGTAATGTACGTATTCCATGGATCTGCTTTCTGAGATAAGCTAGCATTTAAAATGAGAAATCCTACAAGGAGGATCTGCAAAACTTGACATTTATTTTATTTTTTTGTAATGAGCATACAGAAATCGAATACTGTACTGGTGTACACCATGGAACACTAGATAGCACAAGAAATCAAAATTAGATATGTGAAGGTCAGAACACTTTTTCTAACTTTTTCCCTGTTGTGTCTGAGAGGCCGATTTGAATTGTGTGCCCTTTGGTGGACTGATCACATGGCAGGGCCTTTTTTTTCTTTTCTTACTTCTTTATACTGTAGACTCGTTTTGGCTACAGCTTGCTTACCTGTTTATTGCATGATATTTTGTTTGGGCTGGAGAGATGGCTTAGTGTTTTAAGGGTGCTTTCTGTTCTTCCAAAGGATGTGAGTTTGGTTTTGAGAATCCAAATCAGAAGGGTTCTACAACCCTATAGGTGGAACAACAATATGAACTAACCAGTACCCCCTGAGCTCGAGTCTCTAGCTGCATATGTAGCAGAAGATGGCCTAATCGGTCATCATTGGGAAGAGAGGCCCCTTGGTCTTGCAAACTTTATATGACCCAGCACAGGGGAATGCCAGGGCCAAGAAGTGAGAGTGGGTGGGTAGGGGAG
>NC_034594.1:4252196-4277057 GCF_900095145.1 Mus pahari | reverse complement strand
GAGGAGGAGGAGGAGGAGGAGGAGGAGGAGGAGGAGGAGGAGGAGGGAGGGAGACAGGTGGAGAGAGATTAAAAGAATCCATTTTAAATAGAGAGCTTTTGTTTGTTTCTGTCTCAAAAGTATAACTGATGTCACCTTCACCAAGTTGGTACTGATAATATTTGTTACATTTTTAGGTTTAATGACTTTGTGTAGTCATTTCTTTTTCTCAATGTAGTATTTCAAGACTAGTGAAAGACTGCCTTTAGAAAACATTACAACTATGTGCATGATGCTTGTGTGTGCACAGAGCATACTATGCACAATATAGTTCATTTGTTGATAAGAATTTTCCAGAACAGAATCCTGAAATGCACCATACCTACTTTGATGAGAATGAAGTAAAATTGTTTGCCAAAGAGTTTCTATCCAGAGGTGTAGTGAACTCTCCCCAAGACTCAAGTCTTCTGACTTCACCCCAACCCCTTAATTAGAAGGTATTCTCCCTTCCAAAGAAAATGACAATGGAACCTTGAGGTTGGGCCTGTGCCTATTATCTTTTCTGAGTTAAATGGGTTGACGTCAGATAGTGTTAAGAGAGAGGTATGGAGTGGTGACTAGGTGGAAACCCACCATGGCAGACTAAAGACTTAGTGTTTTCTGAAGCAGATGATTTATGTAGTTCCAGGATAACTAGTTTTCTTCCAGAATCACAATGTCCCTCACTCCAACTCAAGTCCAAATTTCTTTTACTGTCATGTTTGTGAATATATTAAAGACTGATGGCTCAGTGGTTAAGAGCACTGACTGCTCTTCAAGCGGTCCTGAGTTGAATTTCCAGCAACCACATGATGGCTCACAACCATCAGTAATGAGATCTGACTCCCTCTTCTGGTGTGTCTGAAGACAGCTGCAGTGTACTCATATACATAAAATAAATAAATATTTTTTTAAAAGACTGCTATAAAATGTGGGTTTTATATGAGACTTCTAGTATATTTACCCTTCTAATCAATACTTAAATATTGAGTATCTATAAGGAGGTAGATGATAGTGGAATTGCTAGAGGTGAAAAAAATGAGAAACAAAAGTCCAAAATCTTCATAGAGGTTTTATCAAAACTCTTATTAATAATTGTTAGAAATTAGCTTCTGCCTAAATCAGTGTATCTTGAGAGTATCTTGATGGTAAATGGGTCAGTAATTAATAGGGAAGATGTGTTCTATACTCAGAGAATCTGGAACTTGGATATTATAAGGAGAACATGCTTGGTAGAGTTTGTATCCTGTATAGTAAGAAAGATATATATAGCAGAAAGATCTACCTGATAGCTGTGCAGAGGACATATTCCCGTGGGTCAACCTGTGACTCTGGAGGAGAGAGAAATGAGCCCTGACCATACCAGGTGTATTATTTACTTCCCCAGTGCCTGTAGGAGGCTGAGGTGTCCCCGATGACTGCAGCTGGGTTCTCTTCGTGCTTCGTAGGCCTGGGAAGGTGATGTGATTTATTTAGGGTTTGTCAAGAGCCTAGCTTCAAGCTTCAGGTTGGGTCTGGGTTCAGTCTGTAGCTCTCAGGTTTGATTCATGATGGCGGCAGTTCAGGAGTGCAAGCTGTGATGCAGGAACAACTTTGCAGCTTTTCCTGGTGTCGTCCCTACTCTCATGCTGTCATCCAAAGCTGGTGTCATGCTCCTGCTCCAAATCAGGGGTCAGCAGGTTCTTTAGCCTCCAAGAGGCAACAACAAATAGTGTAGTTAAGCCTGGTAAGAAGTGTAGTAGTCAGGTGGGTGGGAAGGGGTAGGTATTTAAACAACAATTTAATCAAAGTGAATGGGAGAACAAAACCATAAGGATTATACTGTTGGATGTAAATTGCTTATGAAAACATCTAACCATTCTGGCCTTTTTCTTATTATTTGATCCATTATTTTATAGTCTCCTGTTTCTGCTGTTTTCTCCCCTTTAGACTTAGTTTGCTAGCATAATATAAGTCCATGTTTCTTAGACAAATGACACAATTGAAATAAGTTTAATTTAGTGACTTCCAGCTGACTCTCCTGGAATCCTAAGCCTGCTGTTTGGGGAAGCAAGCCAAAGCAGGTGCACCTGCTCTGTGGTTGAGACCATTAGGCTGCAGCAGCTCAAAGGACATCACAATTATAGTTCTGGGAACATCGTCATGCCTCTACTCAGCTGAACAGACTAGAGATACAGATGTGTTTTTCTGCATTATAGCCTTTAGAGTCCTGTTAATGTCTATGCAAGATGTACATAAAACAGCTGTACGATACAGTAATGGATCCTCGCTATCACATATAGAATTTTAAATGTTTGTGTGTGTGTATATATATGTGTGTGCACGCACGAGTGTGCTACATGTGCCAAAGGATGAATGTGCTGTCCAGAGGACAATTTGAAGAAACTGGTTCTCTCCATCTTGTATCATATGAGACCTGAACTCAGGTCATGAGATTTGACTGCAAGCACCCGTACCCACTGAGCCATCTTACTGGCCACTATTTATGGGGTTTTCAAAGTAACAGGTTAGGTGAGACTTTTCATGACACTGTTCATTTCTACTATATTTCTAGTAAAAAATAACCATAAGAAAATTCGGTATGAGCTACTGATCTTAAAAACAATTGAGGTAAGTATTCGTTACAATAAATAGCATTTGCTTTATCCTATGTCACAAGCTATGTTTTCAGTTCTACGGAGATTGCCTATTGAGTCTTTCAAATACCTATCCAAATAGGTATTATAAATATATATATATATATATATATATATATATATATATATATATATATATTTAGTATGTTCCCAGAATTATATGGTAATAGAGATGCACTTTTTAAAAAGGTTTAATTTATTGTATGTGCATGAATGCCTGGCCCAAATTTGTATCTGTGTACGACATGTGTGCCTGATGCCAGAGGTCAGAAGAGAGCTTGGACCCCCTGGAATGGAAGCTATGGAGGGTTGGGAGGCCATTGTCAGCTGCCTGGAGTGGGTTCTGGAAAGCTATTCAGTTTCTATGCAAGCATAAGTGCTCGTAACCACCAAGGCATCTCTCCAGCCCAGTAGTATAATTCTTAAGAAATATTTTCTGGGGACTACTGTATGCAAATTCACCATTTAAATAATCTGCATATATTTTGCAAGAGGGAATGCTTTTTAGTATGTCATGACACAGTTTGCCCTCTTCCTGAACTCTACTTAAAAAGCTCCTTGAAGATTTTCATGTGTATTTAATAATTCATCATGGCGAAAAATCCTCCCACACAAAACACTATCTGAGCTTTAAGTCTATCTACATTTACCTATTGGACACTGTAGAAAGGAATTCATTGTGAATTTTGAACAAGTATATTAATTGTTTGACTTCCATATTTGTTATGACTGTTTTCCAATGAACATTAAATTATATTCTACTGTTGTGAAAAACGTTATATTCTTGAATTACAAGCATGAGTCATATCCTTTGCTTTTATATTTTAATGACATGTGACTTATATATAATACATTTCCAGATCTGAAGTGCTGAGACTAATGAGTATTGGCGATTGTACACATCAACATTCACACAAACATACAAGATGCAAAGGTCTCCCTACATCCCTGACAGAGAGTAGCTCCCCACCAAGGGACCTGTTTCCTGGACCCTGTCACCTCTGTTTCTTTTGGTCTCTGTAAGAACTTGATTGTGTCTTCTAAAGTACTGTGTCTGGCTTCTCTGTTTCAAATACTTTTAAGATTTGCTCTCACTGTTGCATGTCATGGTGCCTCTCACTGTATGAATGTACTAACCAGGTCTTTTATCAGTACCTGTGTCCCCTCCAGTTTGCTCACCATGAATAAAACTTTGATAGAATTCATATACATCATTTTCTAGACATACTTTTGTTTCTCTGGGGCAAACACCATGATTGGCCACATTTTATTTCAGAATTATATGAATTTTTCATGTATTCTGGGTTCAAACCCATTATAAACAACTATATGTCATGTCCATGTATACTCACTCATGTACCCATTGATATAGAACATGTGTAAGATAATGCAGATATTTTATAAGTCCATAATTGTGTATTTATAACTTTTGTGATGTCTCTTCAGTGAGATTTGATATTTTAAAAACTTGAACCAGAATCTCCTTCTGTAGTCCTGACTGTCAAGTTCACTATGTGGTCCAGGCTGGCCTCAGCTGAAACAACGAGGTATTTTGAGTTACAGAGCAAGTGAATTATGCATAGGCAGTGTAGATGGAGCCAGGCTCATTTATCTTTTCTTACTAAGGTTCCCATTCTTTAGTTTATTTATTATTTAATTTTATATGCAAGAAAAAATTAAAAATATGGCAGTTATGTAATTTCAGAGAAAATATCTCTCTGTCCTGAGAAATTTCTCTATAGAAAATTTCTGACACATAAATATCAGAAATATTCCATTTGTGATATTTATTCTTCACTCATATCATGACTGATTTCTGAAAATACTTTATTTTTTATTGCCATTATTTCTCATTTAGGAATTACAATTATACACATTAAAATTTGTCTTAGGGTTTTCATTTCTGTGTAGAAACATCGTGACCACGGTAACTCTTATAAAGGGAAACATTTAATTAGGGGCTAGCTTACAGTCTGGAAGTTTTCCATTATAGTCATGGTGGGCAACATGACAAGAGTGCAGTCAGACTCAGAAAAGGGGCCTGTGGATCCACATCTGGATCCACAGGCAGCAAGAAAGAAGAATAATTCCATGGGCAGAGGCTGAGCGTCTGAAACTTCAAACCCCACCACAGTGACACACTTCCTCCGAGAAAACCACACCCACTCTTGCAATGTCACACCTCCTAATAGTGCCACTCCCTGAGAGCCTATGTGGGCCATTTTCATTCAAGCCACCTCAGTCTTTTATATTCTTACAATTTATGCAAGTATATTGTGTATTATATGGAAAGAAATAGACACTCTGGACTTTAGGTAAAATATTGATTTGGTTATAATCCGTGTCGTAGGTGAGTTGGTATCTACTGGTTAGACTTTAAGAGTATTTGTCGAGTAGCTTGTGTTAAAAGTATGTATGGATTTAATAAATAACCTTGGAGGTAAACGTGCACTTTAAAGTGGTATTTTTCTGAAGAGTATATATCCTATGTGTTGAGGGATGTGCTTATATTCTAGACCCAGAGTGAAGGCAAACGTGACAATACCTAAGACCAAGACACAGGGACAAGTAGGCAAATCGCCATGGTTGTGCTTATTTATTTGCTTTTTTGTTTGTTCACAGACTGAGCCTCCTTATGTAGCCAGGATCACCTTAAAATAAGGACTGCCAGTATGGATCAGCATTCTCTGCTATTGTAGAGCATAGTGTCAGAACTTACCAAGCCCCCAAGTTGAAGAGTACAAATATCTCAGGAGGTACAGCAATGTCATGCCATCATCCCCCTAAGGGAAGACCATTCTCTAGAAACTGCTACCTACCACAACTGCTTACTGACTTGTTTAACATCCTTTCCCTTACTGGACTGTGAAATCATTTAATGTGATCATAGGGGATGTTTCCATGACTTAATTTTTCGAAAATGCTAACTCTGTCCTCAACTTACTGATTTGGCTTATCATCATCAGCGTGGATGTCATTTAATGTAGCTCTACTACTTCTACAATAAGTGAAATGGTTTGTATATTCATGGGCCAGGGAGTGAGTGGCACCATTTGGACATGTGACCTCGTTGGAATAGGTGTGACCTGGTTGGAGTAGGTGTGTCACTGTGGGTATGGGCATAAGATCCTCACCCTAGTTGCCTGGAAGTCAGTCTTCCACTAGCAGCCTTTGGCTGAAGATGTAGAACTCTCAGCTCTGCCTGCGCCATGCCTGCCCAGATACTGCCATGCTCCCACCTTGATGATAATGGACTGAACCTCCAAACCTGTAAGCCAGCTCCAATTAAATGTTGTTTTTTATAAGACTTGCCTTGGTCATGGTGTCTGTTCACAGCAGTAAAACCCTAACTAAGACACTGAGTTTTCTTTTTTTTTTTCTTTTAAAAAATATAAGTTCCTAATGTTCTTCTATGATGAACATTTTTTGTGTTTTACTTTCTATTATTTACATTTCTTTTCTTCAGAGTAATTCACATAACAAGATAAAAGACACTGACACCTATTGCTTGTTATATAAATAGGAGGACATGAGAGCAGATCTCTAGCCAGCACACATACAAAAATGCCAAACAAGCAACAAAATGAATTAAGACCTGTGACTAAGAAAAACAGGAAATTTTAAAACACATTCTCTGTGTCAATAGAGTTGACATAAACTTGAGTTTTGCTCTTGAGTTTCCTTGTCTGCCTAAAACACGTGCGCTTCTCCCAGAATAGTGATGTTTCCTTAGTGCTACATAAAGCAATTAATACAGAGTTCAATGAAAAAGAAACAAACTGCCTCCCACTTAGTGACCTCACCACTGCTTTGCAGTACAGGCAGAAGTGGTAGAGCAGCTATTTCTTAAACTGACTGTCATAAAAGCTGAGTGGGTAGCATTAAAATGCAATTGGGAGAAAGCTGCTTTATGAAAGACTATGATATGTGATCCATGCTACAGAGGTTTCTTGGGGCTACATTTCCTCTAAGGACACATATGTTCTAGTGTAAAGAATAAAGAGCTCACATGTCCCAGCCTTTCCCAAACACCTAAGTGGCACATTATTATCAAATGAGAGCTAATAGGATTAAAATTCCTAAGTCCAAATTCCATCTCTTTAAATCTAGGTGGAGACAAGAGTTCTATTTGAAACCTCCTTCACAGCATTCTAGTGTATAACAGTCACTGGAAGAAACCAGTTTCTCTTAATCTTGCTTTTGTCCCTATCCTTTTTATGTGACATGACTATTACAGAGTATTATAAAATTTGTGTTTGTATTTCTCCCAGTGGAATCTGAGTGACAGTACTGTTTGAGAAAGAGTCAACTTTTAAGAGAATTGTTGTTAAAAAGAACCGTACCAAGACTTAGCTCGGTTTCTGTAGCAACTGCAAAAAGTGAGATATAACTGAGGGGCTGATCAATAAGACAGAGCGAGCCAGTAAAGAGGAACACAGACCACTGACCTCAAAGGTGTGCAGAAGCTGCTCCATGCGGCTAGTCCTGTAGGATTCCTTCAGGTGTACAATCAATGCACTCAAGTTCCATGGGATAGGCTTCAGGAAACATTATAGAAGGAATAATCTTTTAACTGTAGAATTAACTTTGCCAGGGCAAATTCTTGTTGGCCTTAGGTTTGCTTGGATAGAAGGGAAGACAGACTCCAGTCGTACAGTTTTTATAATCTCCAATGTTTGTCTATACACGTGGATCTATAACTAGGAGGTGAGCACAAAATAAATCCTAGAGCTAGTTAAAATTCCAGAAGTAACACCAAAAAAAAAAAAAAAAAGAAAGGTGAGCATTAGCTCTATATACAACAGTAGAATTGAGAATGTCACCTCTAAGCATACTGAATCATTTGACAGTATGCAGGCATTTTCAAAGTGTGAGAAACTGGAGTTGGTTTTATAAAACAAATATCCTTTGTATAACAGTTCAGTGAAAAAGAGGTGGTCTTGATCACAGTATTAATTTTATGCTTATTTTGGTGGGGGGGAGATGTAGTGAACTTCATTGATGATAGTCAAGAAACTGGAGTTCCCTAATCCCCACCTCCGTCTTCTGGGGGAGTCTGGGATGGAAACTGAGAGCTGAGATGTTGGAGGCTTTATTGGGAGAGCTATTAGGCCCTGCCCTCAGGAACCTAGCAATTGGAACAGGAGTGTGTAGCATATAGAAGAACCTGCCGCTGCCACTCAGTACCTCTCTCTGTCTTCTGCAGATGCCCCCACCCAAACCCCTCCCTCTGCCCTCATGGCTATGCCTGGCTCATTGTCCACTGGCATGCCTTTATCCCTTCCACAGGCCTTCGCTTCTCTCCCCTCCCCAATAGACCTCTTTTATACCAGGCCTTTTGCATGGCATGATTTCTCAGGGGCACACCTTGGCATGAACTGGCCAAGGATACTGCAGCACCGAATTATATTTCATAACAGCAGGGACTCTTCAGCAGCTGAAGGCCTCTCCTTTCCTCTGCGTTGTTGTTGAGGTGGGCTGCCTGGGGTTTCCTACTTCTTAGAGGCCAGTGTAGACCATGAGGTTCACCACCTTGTTGCTGTAGCTGTATTTATTGTCTTACCAAGGAATGAGCTTTATTAAGTTGACACTGAGAACAATGCCAGCTTCAGCATCAAAGGTAGAAGAGTGGGCATCACGTCTGGTCTCAGAAGACAACCTGGTTCTCAGCATAGCCCAGCGTGTTCTTTAGTTGTCTCCCCAGGATCTGCTTTTTGATGCCATCGTAGGTGGCAGGTTTCTCCAGGAGGTGTGTCAGATCAATGATGGACATGCTGGCTATAGGAACAGGGAAGGCCATGCCAGGGAGCTTCAGCTTTGGGATGTGGCCTACAGTCTTGGCAGTGCAAGTGGCTGCAGGATAATGTTCTGGACAGTCCCATGGTTATCATGTCACATCTTTTGAAAGGGGCCATCTACAGTCTTCTGAGTGGCAGTGATGGCATGACCAGGGGTCTAAGCAGTTGGTTCTGTTCGAAGCATAGTTGACAGTGTTGAGTTATTTGTCATACTTCTCATGGTTCCCATGATGGCCTATCCCAAACATTGGTCATCAGTAGAAGGGGCAGACATGATGGTCCTTTTGACTCCCCCTTCAAGTGGGACCCTGAAGTCTACTTGGTGTTGAAAACACCAGCAGACTCTACAACATAACTTGCACCAGCACCCCACATGTTGTTGGCCGGAAGTCATTCCAAGAAGATGAAGATGGCCTTCCCATTAATGACAAGTTTCCCATTCTCAGCCCTGGCTATGCTGTGGCATTTGTCATGCGAAAATGTAGATCCATTACAGTCATTGATGGCAGCAATATCCACTTTGCCAGACTTGAGGAGCCAACAGGATGCCTCAAATCTGTTCACTCTGACTCTCACCATTGTGTCACCGAGATGAGCCTTAAGATGTCTCTGGAATGAGGAGGAACAGAACAAACCTTAATGTTATTTTAACTATAATTGAAGCTAGTTTTAAGTTAAGACTAACCTAAATACCTTCAAGGAAACAAAATGGTATAGTAATGCAATAAGTTTCAGCTTGTTCATGTAACACTGTGACAGATGTACAAAATGGGTCTTTATAAATGCAATGCCAAGGAGCAGTTGCCTACCTAGTTATCATACAGAGTTGGTGTCATTGCCAAAGGAGTCAATGAATGCAACGTGAATGAACCAGTTTCTATTGTAGGCATTAGGGGAATGTGAGTTATTATGACTGTAACTGATGGCCAGACTAACTTGCTTGTAGGTTGTGATCACAGCAATTGGCAAGGACTGTGGCATGGGACAGGTGTCTCTAAGCATTTGTTCATCAATTAAACGGCCTTTTGTAACAACTCATACAGATGTTACTGTCACTAGGGCATTCCAGTGGGACTTCAGCAAACACTACTACTTTGTATCCAGTTGTTTTCAAGTAAACATTTTTGAGCTTCTTCCCAATACTTACGCTGCTACTATTACATAAAATCTCCTATGCCCATATATAGGCTACATTTTTAGAAGATGCTGGAAAGAGTGCTAAGGGCTGGAAGTTTTTATGGAGTTATGGACATTTGAGTTGAGTTTTGAAAAGACAGAAAATTAAGAGCAAGAAGGGGGCAATTTGATGGAAGGGAAGTGGGAAAGGGGAAGGAGGGCAAGTGTCAGAAGCACGCTCTAAAGACGTGAGGGTTGGCAAGTGAGCCGTGGAGGGAATTAGTAAGAGGTGGAGAATAAGGGGCATGTATGGAGGAAGTACCTCAGAGCAAGATAGCTGTGGATGTGTCGTCTGTGATAGGGGATGGGAAACACTTCCCTGGACTCTGTGAACAGAGGAAATGTTTGAAGGAAACACTCTAGCCCTCCGTTTAAGGAAAAATGAATTTAGAATTTCTAGCTGTAAGAATGAAAGGGTGACTTTAAGAGGTCTTTTAGTGGTGAGATCTATTGTGGTGGCAGAGCCACCTTTAGAGAGGCAGAAAGAGGTCATCAGAGCAGCACTGGGGTGGATGTCAGCTATTTGACACCCGAGCTGGTGATGGGAATTAGAATGAACTCGGTAAATGAGGTGGACTAAAGTCGTATGCAATAGCCAACTTCATTCAGAGCCTCAGACACTTTATACTCTGATGGTTAAGAAGAGTCACATGTGTAAAGTGTACAATCATTAGGGCAAGCCACACATGGCAGATAAGCTGCACTTCACAAAATCATGTTTTCCCATAGAGGCAGGTAAAGAAGTAACGATAGCCAGTTGTAATGAATAATCTGAAGTGAGCTCACTCCTATCCAGTAGGCCCGGAAGGGCACGAGAACATATTCCAAGAACAATTCTGCATTGTAAAGAAACTGAGGTCAGAAGAACCATGTTTTCAGAGTCTTCTCACAAACAGTAAGAAATCTTCTCACAGGACTCCATTCTTGGACTGTGTTCTGACAATCAATGACATAATGGAGTGCCCTGAAGAACTTGGGAGGTATAAGAGGAGGTCAGAGGGGGGCGGCTAAAATAAACAGTTATTTCATTACTTCCTTTATTTTTTGAGATTATAATGTAATTACATTTCTCCTTTCCCTTTTGTCCCTCCAAACACTCCATGTAGCTCTCTTTGATCTCTTTTAAATCCATGGCCTTCTTTCCCCATCAGTTGTTGTACATGCCTATATGTATATGCATACATCTACCTAAACATATGAATGCACACCGCTCAGTCTGTGAAATGTTCGCTGTGTTTTGTTTTCAGAGCTGAACACTTGGCATGAGAAATCCCAGTGGTGGGAAGACTCTCTCTCAAGCTCTCAGAGTTGCTCCGTTGCCTGTGGTTCTTTGTGCAGAGTTGAGACCTCCTGCTCTTCCCCCTTCTACCTTGTCTGTTGCCTTGTTCAGCTCACGCTTAGGCGGTCATGTTAATATGGCTTTGTGGGCAAAGCTTCTGACATTCCTAGCAAACACCCTGACCCTGTGGGTCTTACCTCTTTGTGCCTTTTATTCCATTTTAATTGATCATGCTTCATGCTTAGTCAAGTTCTAGGAAGATGCTGATTGGATACCTTAGAGGTGTGGGGTGACCTCTACAAGTCTGTTGATGTGATGGTCCTGCTAGATCAAGAAAGAGTAGAAAGCTCAGAGGCTTTCCCCTATCCCAGTGGGTTTGAGAAATCTTATTTTGTAGGCAGTTGATCATCCTTAGGAATGATAATGAATATTTCCTAAGTGACTAGTTACAACTTCATCAGTATGGATGAAAGGGATGACAAAAAATTGCAATATTTATTTGCTTTTCTTCTAAGCACAAAAACATAAGACAAAAAGCCATTATATTCAAGTATTAGAGTTGCTACCAAAGTGTCAAATTGAATTCCTTTGTCCTTTTATCATATTTCAGGTAAAAGAGGCACTATGGTCTCTTGACATATTAAATTATCATTTATTTGAAACAAATGAATAGTGTCTATTTCCTTCAAGGCACTTACGAATCTACACACAGTACACAGTACAACATACCTTCTTATTTGATGAGCTCCATTAACTCTTTAATTCTCAAGGCAGGTGAATCTGTTGGAAAATTACTTAGCATTAATTGAAAGTAATGACTGAAATATTTTATTAATGCTTTTGGAAATTTCATTCTCCCAGCTCATTTTATCTATTTAAAAATCCCCAGCAATCCCACCAAGGAACCATTGTGGACTCTCTGAGTAGCCATTTATTAGTTCTCTGGCTCCCAGATGAAAGAACAAATGCATACAAGACAAAAGGCTTATATCCATAGACCTACCCTAACATCATTATCCAAAAGGCAGAAAAGTTGAGAAATAGCTCCAGCAACATTCCATACTGCTACCCATTCTTGTTGTTTCCACTACAGGATTTCATAGTTTCAGCATAAGCACCGAGACTGCTGTAAACCATTGCACAACTGCCTTGCCCTGTTACACAACATTCAGGCATGGCAAGAGGTGTCTAGTAAATATTAGTGCCTGTAACTTGAAATGCTCAGTTATAACTATGGCCATTGGTCTTGGAATTCAGCTCAGTTGGCAGTGTGCTAACCTAGCATGTCCAACGCCCTAGGTTCAGTCCCAAGCACTGTTCAAAACATGTACTGTCATGTGCATATATATAATCTTGCTATAGGACCAGAAGTTTACGTCCTAGTAAGCTTGAGGCCAGCCTAGGCTCAATGTGATTGACCCCACCAATCACAAACAAACAAAAATAGAAACCAAATGAGAAAAACAAAAACCCAAATGAATTTAGTTGCAATTACTAAAACCTAATTGACAATGAAAATCATGTCACAGGTATCATATGGTTTCAAACAGTTGTCCTCCTAGGGAGGAGTTGTGGCATTTCACAAGCCAATTTGTAACTTGAATATCATGGTCTTTTTTTTTTTTTTTTTTTTTTAAATCACAAAACACTGAAATGTCTGATTAGATTTCTTGTCTGAAGAGCTGAGTGTTTTGCCCTGAGGCTCACTGGAAGCACTCAAGAATGTCACCAGTATTATTAACTTTTTCTGATTATGCTCTTATTCAATTTTCAAGTCTAAATTCATCTCAGGTTGCTGGGTTTTCTTTTCAAATAATTGAAGACAATTTTAAGAAGTATGCTACTTCTTTTTAAGAGTGTTGGTATTTCGTTTTGATGTAGTGGTACTGCAGAGAAAACATTGTCTCCTGTCTCATGTTTTTCAACCTAATGGTGGTTGCTTACGAAGGATATGCCATCAGTGTAGACCATTGATTCTCATTGGGGCTACAAGACAAATCAATTGTCTGTGAATGATGTTAGACCTCTGTACAGATGTACAATACTAATGGCTGTAAACAATTCTGCCTCAAAGATAACTGCTGTTACTCCTAAGACTATTGCAATATCTGTCTGATTTCATATCAGTATGCTTTCCTTTATTTTTTAAAAAAATCTACATGGCTTTCTTTGAGAAACAGATTTTATGTGACTGTAGGCACAACCAGTTGTGGTACCTATACTAAGTGTTTCAGTGGATAGTGAATGGTAGGTCTTGGGTTTTGTGGAGTCCAATGCATTCCACACAGCAGCATGGTCTTCCACGGCTTCCAGAAGGATAGCACAAAATCCAGTCACCTGGTACAGAGTATAACCCCAGTTGCCAGAAAAAAAAAATCAGATGCCCTTTTAGTTTACCTGGGCTATTTTCCTGAAAACCTATGAAGTGTGACTTTTAGGTGATTTTTTTTTTTCTTGACAAAACATACAAGCAAACAAAAACCTCAGCAACCTCCTTCTGTCTCTAAAAAGACTGATCAGGCTCCTGAGAAGGCTCTACGCAGACCTGCATCAGTAGCTCCAATAAGGTCTTGAGGAAGAAGTAGCTAACGTCAGGACCCTGCTGAAGATGGCTACACCGTCATGCAGAGGGAGAGAGCTTGCCATAGGAAATGGGGTCTATAGGATACAAGTTATTTTTTTTTTATGTCAAACAAAGGAGGAAATGTCCAAATTCTTCCTGCTTTCCAGAGTTGGGGGCTGCAAACCAAAGTTTTGGGGGCCATAGTTAGAAGAAGAGGGTACCACATAACGGAGAGCCGGTAACTGTCTTCCTCAGGCCTCTGGAACACAGGGAGGTTCTACCGCTAGGAAATGAGAGTTATGAGGACAAATGGGGAGATGTGTGTACTGTCAAGCACATTCTGAAGTCAATCTCACCAAGTGTTGTCCTTCAGGGATCGTTGTGCAAGGACCTGTACATGGCAGTTGTGGTTCACTGCAAGGCTAACATTTGCAAAAATGATTGTCTGGTTTTGCCATGAAGTCCCTGTCTACAACATCAGCAACATGGCTTCTTCTTCAAGTTTTTTCTCGATTTCTTTATCCAGCCCAGAACTTAGCCTTCTCTGTTCCTTCTCCATTGTCTGCCTTGAATCTTCTCCTTTCTGTGTTCCCTCATCTAGACACATATTTTAAAGGTTAAAAAAAAAAATCAAAAACCCTCCCTTCTATAACTTCCTTTTTCTCAGTGTAGATTTTCCACAAATTATCAACATCCACTATTTTCATTATTATACTGTCATTTTTCTTATGAACCCACTGATATTAAATTGGCACTCCATCTTTCTCTAGTCTCTGCTCAAAAATCTGACCTGGGGCCTCATCTTATTGGATGCTTCCCTCTGCTCAATTGAGTCTAATAAATTTGCATTAGAAAGAAAATACAAATGAGAGGACTTATGTGTGGGGTATGACATCAGACATTTGTCCATGACTATAATATTTCAATTGAGCTTCCCTCTGCTCAATTGAGTCTAATAAATTTGCATTAGAAAGAAAATACAAATGAGAGGACTTATGTGTGGGGTATGACATCAGACATTTGTCCATGACTATAATATTTCAATTGAGCTTCCCTCTGCTCAATTGAGTCTAATAAATTTGCATTAGAAAGAAAATACAAATGAGAGGACTTATGTGTGGGGTATGACATCAGACATTTGTCCATGACTATAATATTTCAATTGAGCTTCCCTCTGCTCAATTGAGTCTAATAAATTTGCATTAGAAAGAAAATACAAATGAGAGGACTTATGTGTGGGGTATGACATCAGACATTTGTCCATGACTATAATATTTCAAGAATGGCAAGCAGGGAAATAAATTGATTTTGGTAAAATAAGAAATTGGATAAAATAATAGGTTGGATACAAAAAGGATCACCATTTAAGAGACCATGCTGCTCTTTTATTGAACCAGAGTTCATTTTCCAGCACACAGCTTTACACACACACACACACACACACACACACGCACTTGTGCACAAATGAAATAAATCTTTTAAAACAGGGGTTAATTAACAATCATGCAGAGATCCTCTGAACAGTGCCCGGATTTTGCAGGATCAAGCACAGTAGAATTGTGATGGCGATTAAGGCAGGGAACAGAGCAAAGACTTGGTTTCTGGATGTTTTCTTCTCTTAACTGTCTTTGAAAACAGGTTTGACTCTTCAGAATTTAAATATTACATTAATCTCACTAGTGAATCTCCTCTTTTACAGGAGTCTTTCTGTCTAGTTTTCTGAATATCAATTTCTTGGCCTTTGCAGGGCAAGGCCAGCACCCTTGGGCATTCATTGTGAAAGATGGCCATCTGTTTTCCTTTCTGATGGTTGAAAATCAACTTCACCTGCCTTTGTGCCTTTCTTAAAATACAAATCCCCCTGATGTGGCTTTTGTGAGTTCCCAGAATGCACAGGGATGGTTTGTGGATAGTACATCTGGCTTTTCAAAGCTCAGCATTCTCATTCTCCTCCTGGTGGAGAATTTGCTCAGCTACATCACTTATGGGTAAAAGTCACATTCATTTGTTCACAGTGGAATCGACATCATTATGCAAATCTTAATATAAAATGAATTTTATGACAGTACTTTTGAAGCTTTTCCTCTCAGAATTTGTGAATGGAAATGAGATCATTTCTGAAGCTCTTTTGTAAAGTGTATTTGAAGTGATTTTTATCAATTGTACTCTTCCTTAAAATGACTAAACTTTTATCTTTTTCTATGTAGTTTTGTATAGATCGTTATGTCAGATAAGCTGCATTGCATATTACATTTTACAGTGTTCCCATTGAATTAAGGTCACTCTGAATTTCTACTTCAGCTAATAACCTTTTGCTATCAACACTGCTCTGATGTTTGAAGGCCTTTTAACAGTGCACCTGTATCTTATACTATGGGCACTGAAAGGGCTTGGAAGTTATTGCATACCTTTTTAACAAACTCTTAGTATCAAAGGGCTTACAGGGCAGGACAGTAACTTGATACAGATCCCGCAAATGATATCCCCCTTCCCTCCCAATTACCCCTCCAGAAGCCCCCTATCCCATCCTCTGTGGGGATGCCCCCCTCCCACCCACCCCTCCAGCACCCCCCTAAGCTAGGGCATAGAACCTCCACAGGACCAAGGGCCTCTCCTCCCATTGATGTCAGACAAGGCCATCCTCTGCTACATATGCAGCTGGAGCCATGGATCCCTCCATATATTCACACTCCTTGGTTGGTGGTCTAGTCCTTGGGAGCACGAGGTAGTTCGGCCAGCTGATGTTGTTCTTCCTATGGGGTTGCAATCCCCCTCAGCTCCTCCAATCCTTCCACCAGCTCCGCCATCAGGGTCCCTGAGTTCAGTGATGGTTGCCTCCAAATATCCGCATCTGCATTGGTCAGTTGCTGGCCGAACCGCCCAAGGAAGAGCCACACCAGGTTCCTGTCAGCAAGTGCCTCTTGGCAATGGCAACAGTGTCGGGTTGGTGTCTGCAGACAGGATGGATCCCATGACACAACCCACACACCATGTGGAGCTTAGGAGGAAGGAAGACCAGGGTGTGGATGCTTCAGCCCTTCATTGAGGGAAGAATAGGATTTATCATCATTTTAAACATTGTAATTCGTTTATTCATTTATACAAGGGGAAATCCTTGAGGGCAACAATTCTAGTCTGCCTCTGGGGTCCTTCTACTCTTCAGGTCAGGCTTGGTAGTGAGTGCCTTTACCCTTCAAGGCCTAGAAATACAATTTTATTTTTCAGATATTTAGCTCTTTTTCTAGGTTTCCTTTTAGGACCTCTCCATCCCCTTGCATAGGAAGGTGAGAGATGTACAGTTTTGTATGTGATTGATGTTAAATATGAAGTTCAGTTTCTGTGTAGAAAAAACAAAAGACAAGAAATTAATTTTTTCTTCACTAAAAGATATTTTCTTATATGCAATTTCAAGATGCCATTCCATAAAATGTTATTGCATAAATATTTAAAGCAGTAAAAGTGCTTTTGTTTATCCTCATGGGCTAACAAGGTGGCTTAGTTGGTACAGTGCTTGACAAGCAAGCATGAAGACCTGATTTCTACCTCCTGACTCCACATTAAAAAAACAAGTCTGGGCATGGCAATTTGTGCCTATAATCCCTGTGCTGGGGGCAATGATGTAGGAAGATCCTAGAGATTGATGTCTGACCATTGTAACTGAATGTCAGTGAGAGACTGCCTCCAAAACTAGAGAGAAGAGTGAGTGTGGAAGATACATGATACTAATCACTTGACTATATACCCCACTCCACCAGACACTGACAGAGAGGGGAGGGGTAGAGAAAGAGAAAAGAAGAGGGAGAGTTCCATTCATGAAATCATCTCCTGAGAAATATACCTTTTTATTAAGAAAGAGAACCATATAAAACAAAGAGTGGAGTTAATTGGAATCACAGTGCTATTTACTACAAATTATATTTTGAAATTGTTTTGCAGAAATATGGTATAATTTCATAAAATATGTTATCTATCATGTGTTCTGAATCATGTTTTTACCATACTAAATTAGTTAACATAAGTCTGAAGAGTATAGCTTTTAATTTTTATCAAATATGTAGTAGTTGACTGGTGTATATCAGCAAAATTCTAGTCTCTTGGTATGTATTAATGAACCACATAGACTAAGATCTCTCTACTCTCGAGAAACTCTTACCTTAAACAGTAGGAAACATGAGGCATGCATGAATTCTGTAGAGTTAGGCAATACAGAGGATGCTTGGGAATGTGACAAGGTGTTCCCTTTAGAACATTGTAGAGGTGAGAAGACCTAGTGGGGTGAGAGACCTCAAAGACCAACATTTGAATGAAGTCATGAAAGAGAAAGAAGTTTAGTCATACAGGTTTGAGAGAGGATACTCCAGACAGAAGGAAAGACTGCTGCACAGATGCTAAACTGAGCATCGGAGACATGGCCCCATGGGAAGTAGCGGGGAGGGTGAGCTCCCACAGTTATGAGATACTGGAGGACAACATCTGGAAGACTCTGTAGTTTGTCATGAAACCACTGTAGAATTGTGGGTAGTGGTGTCTTATCTGATTTATTTTTCATAAGATTCACTTGGCTGCTGTGCTGAGAATGAACTCAAAGACCAGAGCAAGAATAAAGACAGAACAATCCTCCAGAAACCCATGGTGAGAGTCAATGACGTGCCTCCACGTAGCAAGGTGCTTGCTTCCAAGCCCGATGACCTAAGTTAGATGTTCAGGACCCACTCATGTGGTAGGAGGAGAGAACCAACTCCAATAAGTTTTCCTGTAACCTCTAGATGAACACCATGGGCTCAGAATGAAACTGGAACAATGTCGGTAGAGAGGAGAGGAGACACAGTCTCAAAAGAGATTGTCGCAGTGTTTTGAAAATGTAGCCAGTGTGGTAGATTAGATGCAGGGTGTGAAAAGGAAGAGCCAAGTCCAGAGCTTGGACCCAACAGCTAGGGGTAGATTTTCACTCCTGAGATAGAGACACCGCCAGGGAATCAGGGTTGGAGAAAGGAAGGTTCATTTAGATGTGGCTGTTGTCTGTAAGGTAGTCAGTGCTAGACAGGCAATCACGTGTATGACTGCGGGTAAGGAGTGCTGGCCTGGCGAGAGGAAATTTGCATATATTTTATGCCACTAAGTAGTGGCAAATGATGTGACTTGAGAACAACTTGAAATAATTTGAGAATGAGACGGAAAGCAGTCCAGTAAAAACGCTCTCACATTGCTTTTTGCTGGCCAGGAAATCAGAAGACTGTGTGTTTGAAATATTTCATTTTTTTCATCCTGAGGTTATTTTAACCATTCTTATGCCTTTAAGGTGAATATGAGTAACACCTGGGAAGCTGGCATAGGCATAATCGTTTCTCCTGTGCTGTTTAACTGCAGTTGTCTCCGCTAATGATAGGAAATCCATGGGACTGAAAACAAACATGTCAGCAGCTATAGTCTATTAGCAACAGCTTAGAGTGTGGTGATTAGTTGTCCCATGTTAGCTATGAAGCATCATATAAAGTTTAAATCTGGATAAAGCTTTATAAGGTAGTGATGGAGTTCTTATGTAGAAGCCCTGGTAGAGGGGCGTGGTCGCTAATGTCCAAATGGAAAATCTCAAAGGAGAGGGTAGGGGGAGGTCAGGAGAAAAAGAGAGAGGAGGAAAAGTAGAGGGAGAGAGAGAGACAGATTATGTAAATTGTGTTTCTTGAAGGTATTCAGAATTTTTAATGCACAAAAGCCAGTATCTAGAAGCACATTCACTTCCTGTTTGGAGAGAGGAGAGTCCTTCTGTAGTCTCATCCGCAGGCTTGTGGCAATGTGAATTTCTCTCCCCCTGTGTATGTGCATGGACGGGTAGAAGTGGTTAAGTGGGCAGTTGGCAGACATTCATTGAATTGATTTCAATGGTTCTAAAACACAGCGGAGCCAAGGGCGGGGTCAGGAGGAGAATTCCCCAAAGGTAGCTTCAGAATGCCTCATTTGCGTAAGTCTTCTGTGATGCTTGAGAGATAAGAGAAGGCTTACATGCAAGCACAAGACTGCAAGAGTCCAGATCTGATTCTTTCATCCAGTAATTGAAGACGTCACAAAGGCCTTGAGGTCTTGCTCAGACTGTAAAGATCTCTGGAAGTAGAACATCTTGCAGGATTTGTGCTCTCTCAATACCGTGGAAGTGAATCTGGAGAGACCTTTAACACACTGAAGTGCCATTGTGTTTCTTAAAGGGTGAAGCGATCTTATCATTACGTTGTATCTAATGGGTAAGAAATAATGTCAATTTCTTGAGATAAACAAAATCTATACATTAGAACTGTCAAAAATATTAAGATGGTAGCTCTCCAAACTGAGGTACAGTTCAATTATAGTTGTAAAGGAGTGTTAATCTGTAGAGGCTAACAAAAACTCCTGAGAAGATTATGTATTTAGTGTGACTTAAGAGTATAGAGTATATTTTCTTTTGTTATGGGTCGCCTCCCAGAGATGAGCACTCAAACACAGTTTGTTGAAGGTCTTCATAGTAGCCAACTAGGACTATATCTAAGTGTTCCTGGAACTAGGTATAGCCTGTGGGGTCTGGAGCACAGGGTTTTTGAAGGGAAAAAAGCACATCTGGCATCTCATTGGCAGCTGCAGGGGACCTTTACAGAAGCAAGTAGTTTAACAGAAGCTAAGGTAAGAGGTTAGCTGGAGGGAGTTTCTACATAAACAGGCAGCTTAACAGACACTAGTTAGCTAGGACATCCTGACCTGGGGTTCCTAGGATAGACGTTGGTAATTTTCCATGGGATTAGCAATCCAGGAGGTCAATTCTAGTTCAACCTAAAATGGCCTCAGCAAGAATACACAAGGGAGGATTCTCTGCACTTTCTTGCCTTGTCACTAGAAGATGTTTTTTTATCTGAAAGAATTCATATTAGAAAATGTGGGGAATATATATATATATATATATATACACATATATATGTGTGTGTGTGTATATATATATATATATATATATATATATATATATTTGCCCATGACTAAGAATCCCTTTAAACTGGATAAATAATTAGCAATCTAAAGCTAATTGTTTCTCCCCCAAAGCTCAGATTTGGTAGCTAGCTATAGCCACTGAAGGAACATAAGTCCTCTGGATAAAGATCAGTGTGGGAAATGTGATGTTGTCTTGTTTTTTTAGAATTATATCTAAATAAAGCTTGCTTAGTTATTCAGGAGTCTAATCCCTGCCACTTAGGAAGTTGAGACATTAGGGTAACAAGCAGGTTTGAGGCCTGGGTTGCAGGGTGAGTTCAAGACTAGCTTGGCCAAGTTAGTGAAAAGCAGGGCTCGGGAAACAGCAGCAGTGGGGCGCTTGCCTAGGTTCCATCTCCAATGCCAAGCATAAACAAGGAAATATTTTAAAATGTATATATATATATATATATATATATATATATATATATATATATATTTAAATTTATTCCAAGTGTACTAAATTTGACGGGCAGTGTGCTTATTTCTTATGATTTAAGATTCAAAGTTCAGAAACTCAGATCAAGGTTTTGTTTTTGTTTCTTTTTTTGTTTTTTGTTTTTTTGTTGTTGTTATAGGTAAGTTTGTGTAGCAAGTGCAAATGAAAGAAATATAGAAATATGGCAACTGGTATGGTTTTAAAACCAAACCGCAGGAGAAAGATAACAGCTTTTTTCCAAAGACATGGCTTTGTAGTTACCAAAAAGAAAAAGAAGAAGAAAAAGAAAAAGAAAAGAAAAGAAAGAAAGAAAGAAAGAAAGAAAGAAAGGCCTATCTATAATTCTTAGAAAATAGTCACGTCAAAGATTAGTAAAATCTGTATGTGATAGAATTATTTCCAAGCTTTGTACAAATCCTTCATCCTTAAGAGAGAAAAAGCAGAATTTTGATTCTCAAATTCTTGAAAAATTTTCCAACTTGGTGGTATTTTCAGAAGCCAGCCCATGTAGATCAAACAGGCTGTGTATGCTATTTTGGGCTGAGTGAGAATTGTCAACGATTTTTTTCCCCAGTGCTCTGAAATTTAAGTTACTGGGCATTACACCTTGTGAAAGTGAGACTGAAGTCCCGAGCCTGAGAAATGCTCATGGGTGGCTTTGAACAGCTGCCTTCCTACAAGTTGTCTTAGTACTGAAACATGAGTAGCTTCTTCATGAAGCTGAGACAGGAGCAGGAGGTTTCCCTGTGCTCCCCTGCACATCTATGGGCACCAGCAACACAAGACTGCCTGATCCCCGGAGGAAGGCCTGGGGAGTTGAAAGTGGCTCCTTCTCTTCTCTCATGTTTACATAGTGATTTCCGAGTGTGCTTGCCGGTGGGATGAGCAGTGTGTGTCTGTGTATGCACATTTCTGTGCCTGTGTCTGTGTCTACATGTATGATTTTTTTCAGAAGTGGAGAATTTTGCCATGCAGCTTTCCCTCTGATGAAACAGGTTTATTACCATTACCTCATTGGAGATCTGGAATAACATGATTGGCCTTGATTTTGAGCAATGTAGCCAAATCTCCAAGAAAGTTCTTAAGAGCCAGGCTCAAGCTTACAGGCCCTGCAACCTCAGGGCATTCATATCTAGCAAAGTCTATAATGTCCAGCTTCTGTAGTATAACCAAGCCTCTCTGTTTAGAGCTGTTTTTGCTTTAAAGCTTTGCGATGATTATGACTCATTCAAATGGAGTCAAATGGAGGTGTTTTCTAATTGGCCAGTGGATACCTTTGGTACTCCAAACCCCATTAAAACTTAAGTAAAAATATCAACTCCTGTTGCCTTTTGGAGCTCTGATGCCTTGCCTACCTTCGCATTTACTTTATCATGAAGGGCTTAAAATAAAGAAGTTTTCAAGAATTATTACACATGTACACATACACACTTCCCATGTGACCCTGTCCTTCATCCCTTTCCCCTCCTCAGCTTGCAGAGAATTTGTCATATGGGGGGTATCTAGCAGCCCCTGAGACCTCTTTCAGCATAAGCAGGGCAACCTGTGTGGTAGTTAATGATGGGCAGTATGAGGCCATACCTTTTAGTGAGCCAGCCAAAGCCACAGAAAGTTCTGCTTGATTCTTAACCTATCAACACAGCGGCTGTTCCTATTTTTAAGCTCTCAGATGTCTTCACGTGGTGAGGCCAAGGCTTTCAATAGCTTGTCTGCTATGGGAAAAGCTGCTGACAATCATTTTACTGATGTTAAAAGGAAAATCAAATATTGAGGCCAGCATAAAATATATGTGGGTATAATTGAGCCTGTGGAAACCCAAGTCAAAGAATTCCAACATCCGGGGGCCTTTTCAGGACAAAGGTTAATGGGCTGGACAAGACTTGCCTTTAGATTGTGTTTTCAGTACGGTGTTTAATTTCCAGATATGTTCTACCCTTTTATAATTAATAGTGCGTTGTGCTGTCTATCATGCGCCCCAGGTGTGTTGTCAGGGACATGGCGAAGCCTGCTGCCTGCAAAACACCAAGAAATGCTGAAAGCCAGCCCCATCAACCACCACTGTAAGTACAGCATTGGTTTTATTGCCTGAAACTGTCACCTCTTACCCAGATCATTGGCTACAGATTTATTAATCACTTTGCATGTCGGAGTAGATACACTAGTGTCTCTAGCATACGTATAATGAAAAAGCTAATACTAGTCAGTTAGATAAAATTATCTGTAAACAAGAACTCTGGAGTAAGTTCCTTTGTTAAGTGACGGTTCTACTGTCATATTGCAGGAAGCTGACTAGAGGAGAGGGAAATGTTGTTACAGTATCAGCATCTCTGAGTTCTGTTTGAAGTCATTGTTCTTTTCATTGGTTTGGGCAAGCATGAGACCTGGATCCTTAGACTCTCAGAAATGAGGGATCAATGATCAATATACATGCATATGGGGCACCAAGCAGAGGCTAGAGAAAATGAACAGGTAGTCTATCTCCTAACCCTTATGCTATAATGCTTAAAGGCCATGAACAATCTTAAGAAATTGGATTATCTACCTAGTGTCATATTTATTTTTGCATTCTTAGGTGTAGGTAAAAGGATAGTTAAATGCAACCGACCAAAGGGTAACAGGAAGGGTGGGAGAAGACATCGGAGATATAAACGTTCAGTTCCCATATGGCATTTGAGGAGATTAAATGGTGTTAGAATCCTGCACGCCACAGATGATGCAGTCAATCTTCAGAATATAAACGTTCTCCTAGTAAGGAAAGATGAAATTTTCCTTAAAATGCATAATCAGCAGCAACTTCCTTAGCCTTACTGTGAACCACTCACTACTGGGAAATGTCTCTTTCCAAAGTTTACAGGAAAAACGTTTGAAGAAATGTGTCTTTAGATGAATTTTCTTAACATTTCTTCAGCTATCTGAGAAATGTTTTTATGCAAAGCCAAAATTAAATGATGAAGCAGTAAAGAAAAAGCTCTGAAGAGAGAATTAAATTTTTCTGACTAGCCAATTTCTATGGCAAGATTTTATTAGCAATGATCAAAATTAAACAAAAATTAATGTTTTCTTAGGGTAATATAAATCTTTTATGGGCATTGCATAAGACATCATACTCCACAGAATTTTAAAGCTCTTTACATCTTACCTAATCAAAATCCACATTTAAAATTGGTATATTATCTCTCCTTGCTGCTTTCTCCTAAGGTTTGGCTGTTGAAATGCTTATGGTTGGGATGTTATATGCAGGAACAAAGAGTTGTAAATATTTTAACCCTTCATATATAATATTTTACAACAAAATTTAGGATACTTAGAGGATGTGTTAAAGATTTGATTTCAATAGCACAATGGAATAACAATTTTGTAAGGAGCAAATTTGATTTGTTCATAGTAAACATGATTTATAATTACTTTGATCAATGTAAAAATTCATAAAAACCCTAGATGGTTATACCACATACTTTCTTTATGCATTGCTACTTATGTATATTATGTAGTATTTTATTTCATATCTCAATATGGGAATCTCACTGTTTTTCAGGCGCTATGGGAATCTCATCACTGTTTTTCAGTGTTTGTCTAAAAATCCAATCCTCCTGTCTCAGCTTCCCCATTATAGGGAGAGGCGTGTGTCGCCATGCATGGGCCTTTTAAAAAATAAATCCTGTTATTGTATGCAACACTTGATTATGAAAGAATTATTCTTGATAATTCCCAGAAAACTTCTAATCTACTCTAAGTATCTCATGTCTTAAAATTAACATTGATTTACAACACTCCCTCCCCACACCACTAAAATAGCTTTATTTTACTTTATGTGTGTAATTTCCAGTGTGCATGTTCCTATTTGTACATGTATATGCAGATATGTACATATATTTAAGAGCATAAGTGTGAAAGTTAGAGTTGGAAGTCAGGTGTCCTTCACTCTGCCTTATCTTTCTGTCTCTTTGTGGTGTGTGTGTGTGTGT
>NC_034594.1:4232263-4252151 GCF_900095145.1 Mus pahari | reverse complement strand
TGTGTGTGTGTGTCTGTGTATGTGAGTGTGTGTGTGTGTGTGTGTGTGAATGCAAGTTCATGTGTGCACATGTGTGTGTGCACATGCAGATGCCAGGGGAGATATTGCTGTTTCCTGCTTTATCTCAGCTCTGTTCGCTTGACACTAGGTGTCTCACAAAACAAGGTGACAGGTTGGCAAGTCAGTAAATCCAGTCATCTTCCCGTCTCTGTGCTTTGGAGCTGGTGTTACATGGTGGCCATGCCATGCATTCTTATGTAGGTGCGAGGGGTCTGAACTCAGGTTTTCAGGCATATGTGACAGGCAGACCTACCTACTGTGCCATTTCTCAGGCCATCTCCACCTTCCGTTTACTTGTTTACTTGTTTACTTGTTTTTCTGTTTATTTGAGTTAAGGTCTCTCACTGAACTAGATTACTTAGGCTCTGTGGACAAGGAGTGCAGAGGACCCTGCCTTTGCTTTTCATGACTGGTGTGCCAGAAACACACAACTGAATCTGTTCTGTGCAGGTGCTAGAGATCAGAACTCAGATCCTTGGATCTCGAAGCAAGCCCTCGACACACTGACAAGTTTAAGTTTATGGAGTAGCTTATTTTATTCATTTTAGTGCTGGGTGGACTCCCTGCTGTGCACGTGTAAGGCAATCACTGCCTTACAGAGCTGCTTCTCAGCAGTGCTTCCATTTTTAACTGGGTTCACTGGTTGCAAATTCCACTTTCACTTATTAGTTGCAAAGTGGCAAATATTATTAATTCCAATTGGGACTTTAGACTTTCTTTCCCCTCCCTACCCTTCTCCTCCTCTCTATTATTGAGACAAGGATAGTTTAGCCCTGGCTGTCCTGAAATTCACTCTGCAGACCAGTCTGGATTATGTAGACAGAAATGCATTTGCCTCTGACTCCCTAGTGCTAAGATTCAAGGTGTTGTCTACACTAGGCTAAAGCATGATTCGTTATTTTTAATTTATCATCCATTTTTATAATAATTAAATTTATTTATACCCCTATAGCTGGAAATGAGTCATACTTAAGTTGAACCTAATACCATGTTACCATTTGTGTCTCTGGCTTTATTAGACATGAAGCAACAATTTAGGCTCTTGGAATACTTTTTAACCATCTATTTGCTCACACGGTAATTCTCTGATTAGGAAAGTAGGCTCTGCTCTAGGTAAATGGGAGAATTTAAAGACCAGATTTCAGATTTCTTTTTATTTTTTATAGAGAATAATATTTGTAAATTAAACTCTCCATATGTGGAAAGGACAAAAGGGAGTTAGGAGGGAATTTTTGAGGACAGATTTTAGCCATAAATGAGTTGAAAAAAACTTTAAATCATTCTGTTAGTAGGTCAGAAAAAAATAACAAATATCAGTGATCAAAACTTGTTCTAAAAGCTTGAATGGAATAGAATAGAAATTGATGAGAGTCCATTCCAGATTAGGATTTTAAGGCAGAGTTATTATTCAAGGTAAATGAGTTGAGGTATACATTTTATTATCCATCACACTTAGTTATGAGACTTTTACTGATGGAGTTTAATTAGATTAACATAAGTCAAATGCATGTATGTATGAAGTTACTCTTCTTTGTTGGAAGTGGGGAAAATGGGATTTGAATATAACCAATGACTGTCCACAGCCTTTGTAATAGTTCCTGGAGAGATGTGGAGACCTTAGAGGAGAAATGAAGTTCCCGGACGGAAGGGGTCGTTTGAGAGCTGGAATCTAGTGTTTGTGGATAGTGTTTCCTGGTTAATTGAATGTATTCATAAAGGCACTCATTTAGTGGACCCCCATGTTCATGCTTGGTGATAGATGGACACAATGACCAGGAACCTGAGTTAAGCATATAAACCATATCTAGAACAGATGGCCAGAATGCTGTTGAGTGTAGACATTGTGTTAGTGATAGTGTGGTATCTGTGTGTTACCCAGTTTTATAAAGTTAACATACAGTTGGGGCTATCTGATGCTCTTAGGTAAGTATGGCAACAGGTGGCATCACGAAAATTCTTTGGATGAAAAAACAGCAGAGAGAGAGGGGGAAGGGAGGGAGGGAAGAAGGGAGAGAGAGAGAGAGAGAGAGAGAGAGAGAGAGAGAGAGAGAGAGAGAGAGAGAGAGAGAGAGAGAGAAAGGAGGAGAGAGGAAAAGGAGGAGAGAGAGAGAAAGGAGGAGAGAGAGAGAAAGGAGGAGAGAGAGAAAGGAGGAGAGAGAGAGGGGGGGGAGAGCAGAGCAGAAGAGAGGTGAGGGAAGAGAAGAGAGGAGAGAGAAATTTGGATAAACCAGTGCTTGAAAAGATATGGCAAGGAAGAATATTTTGAGCTTATTTGAGAAGTCATGGAGTAACTAAATGTATGCTGTATGCTCAGAAGCAAGGTAGTGCAAAGATTCATGAGGTGAATTCAACATGTTCTGTGAAAATAAAAGTTCAGGAAATAACTGCATGAGTTGAAAGTGAACCATGAATTTGGTCAGAAAGAGGTGATGGATAGCAATGGTGTAGTGGTTTGAAATAATAAGCAGATGGAAATGGCAGTAGTTGCTTGAGTCTGAAAAGGAAATGAGAAGCCAGCATCAGAAGATGAGGCTGACTTTTCTGAGACACAATCCTGAGTGCAGAATGTGTTTGGGAGAGTGTGTGTGATTAGTAGATAGACAGGAAGCAGAATTCTGTGCATGCTTTCTGCATCTTCTTGCTCATGACCCACAGAGACACATCGACATGGTTCACGGTTTTGAAAACTTTGTAAACTGTTCAAAAATTCCTTTACTATATTATCGAAATGTCACTAGATCATATTTTAAGCATACTACACGAGTTATCATTTAATCAAAGCAGCAAATACATCAAAATATTAGTAGAGTTCAACAAATTAAATCATGTCCACCATCCCTCAGGATGAAGCTGTGTAGGTAAAATTAATAGGAAATTTTTGTTTCTTGGGTTTTTCTCAAGTTGAAGAATAGGAGGAAATTATGTAATCCAATAAATCATGATACCTCACAGTAACTGCTACTCTATCATTCTGTTCAAGAGAGGAAATGGTCTGTTTCATTTTGCTTTAGTCTGGCAAGGGAAGGATTTAAAGAGCTTGTGATAGTTAATATGAACTCTGAGTTTAGGAGTTAGGAGAATTTGGGGTATTGTTTCTAGGACAGAATAACTGCTCACAATATCAAGCTGCATTGGGCTAATTTAAAACACATTCTCATTGCCAGAGCCAGTGACTAAGTGCTACATTTTTCTCTAACTTGGTATTGAGGTTACTCTTAGGAGGAGTGTAGGCTTTACACTGGCCTGATATACCCTGGTGGTCAAAGCTTTTATGGGATGTTTCTTATCCTTGATATATGACCTGAGATTAAAGTATTCCCCATTTATGTGGTCTTAGAATTTCCAATGGCCATTCTCTGTTTTTTTCTGCCACCTCTCTTCAAGAAACCACCCTGTGTGTAAGGTCAATCCGTATCCTCCCCTTGAACTTCCTAGGTGCCATCTGCATTGATGCTTTTGATACAAGCATGTTTGCCACACACATCATTCTTTCTCCAACACTTCAGATGAGTCAGCCTTGAACTGATGAGAAGGCTGCCACCACCGTTTTCTTTTAATAGGCTTACTTCTGCAGATCTCAAGGGCATGGCTTTTTCAGCAATAACAACTTTTGTGCAGACTTAATCATACCACAGAGACTTCTGAGGACCAGCGTACATGGTTCCAGAACCAATTTAATCATCTAGATTAAATTGTGGTAGTATACATTTAACCTACTTTTAAAATAGCCAACCCAAGCACTAAAAATAAACACCAACTAATATTCCCATACTCTCTCTCTCTCTGTGTGTGTGTGTGTGTGTGTGTGTGCATTATGGCTATACATTTATACCTAATACCGCAGTTACATCTTTGATCCTTAACCGAAGTGTGTCTTTAGTAGTGTAGGCAGATATTCTTGTCAGTATGTCACTATATATTTAAACTCTGCACATCACACATGACCTTTAGTTTATGTGGCCGGCTGTAGCAGTAGATGGAGTATCTGGTATCATGCAAAAGACCAGATAATTCACTGACACATCCTTAGTATGTAGATTTCCCATCTTTAATGCCAACCTTTTAATGACTCCTTTGAAAGTCTACAAATGACCCTTTCAACACAGAATCTCACCCCTTCCTATTTTTAGAACTTTCTTCCCTCTGTCCCTACTGAGCTGTGTCATCTTTCCTGCCCCTGAAGTTATTCAAAATTTCTGCTGTCTTTTTCTAAACACTTTTGGTTTTTTAAATCACAGCACAGATGTGGTCCACCCCTTCAGTGGAATCATGTTAAATCAGCGTTGATGCAAAGGAGGCATTGAGAGAAAGGGGAGTGGATATCTTCAGCTGGAGGCAGTGTGTGCAATAGGATAAGCAATTCATTGCTTCTTTGGCTATGAGTTGGCCTATTCATTTTCTTCTCAGGAACTACCAGTCTGCACTGATTGCATAGCATAATGTACAGTTCTAGGTATTGTCTAGATCACTTCAGAGGTTAAAGGGTAGGATGAAATCTGAATCATTAAGGAAATTTCAAGGACCTCAAGATATTAAGAATTGGTAGATGTTGGAGGAAAAGCTTGGAAAATAGAAGTCAACCTTGTGAAGAGCCAGAGGACATGAACTCTGCAGAGAAGAGGGGATACACAGCAGTCCACATAGGGCTCTTGCGTATGTTTAAGAAACAAAAGGAAATCCAAGGAAATCTAGGAGAGGACAGCAGGGGATTAGACAGGCAAATCTTAGAGTTGAGGCCTGCAGGCCTTTAAGTGTGGGGCAAGCTTTCCCCGAGAAGTCATTCACAGAAGGTAGAATCCTGATGCAGTATAAGTCACAAGTGTGCTAGCAGACATTGAGGAAGCCTTGGCAGTGCAGTCATGGCTGGTATGGCAAGGTTGATAAACTGAAGCAAGAGGAATGTAGTCAGTGAATTGTTCAAGCAATGCAATAGCAACAGAGTATCCAGTTGGTTTTTCTGCTGTTGTAAACACCATGCCCAAAAGCTTCTTGGGGAGACAAGGGTTTTTTGTTTTTTGTTTTTGTTTTTTGACTTATGTCTTAATCATCCATTATTACTATGGGAAGTCAGAGCAGGAGCTCAAGCACTGGAACCTGGACGCAGAAACTGTGGAGGAAGCCTACTCACTGGCTTGTCCACTGGCTCACATCCATCTACTCTTCTCTTACAGACAATGACTACCTTCCCAGGGAGGGCACCACCAAGAGTCCCACATAAATAACCAATCAAGACAATTCTTTAATGATGAGGTCACAAGCCTTTGTGATAGAATAAACCTTCAATTGAACATCACTCTTTCCCTAAGACTCCAGCTTATGTCAAATTGATAATAAAGACTATCTAGGACCAGTGGGGCACAAATTTCAGAGCACCTGTGACCTCTAACATACCTGTTCCTCTGAGTCAAGATTACACTGATGCATCTCTTCATATAGTTGTTAACAGATACACAAATGAAAAACACATGTGAAAATAAATATTCTAGAGATCTTATTTATATTACTTTAGTAATTTAGTGTTAAAACTTCAGTCTTGAAGATTAAAAAAATACCTATGGATAGAGAAATTGAATAAAAATGAAAGTATTAGATTTTTCAATATTTAGCAAATTCATTTTGTGTACTTTTCTCCACTATGATGGTCTATTGAGACAGAAGATTTAATAATTCTGTCATTGAACACTCACAAGAAAATAAATATTTAATAGTGTATTCCAGATAAAGTATTTCTACTTAAAGCAGATGTACTTCTTACTAAGTAAAATCCAGTTAAGAAGGAATAGAACATGTCTGTCATATGCAAAGACTCTCAGGCATATATTCTATCACAAATGGATATAATGTCAGGTAGATGTTTTCCATGTATTATTTTTAGTCAGATGATTTTGTCAAAATTGCAATGTGTGTTTTTCACACACAGTGTTGGATAAATCAGGATCATAGTTCCTGTACCATGTGCAGTAAGATCCATATACATTTTCTATTGATATTAGAAGTAAGAAGAAATCCAAGTAGACAATTATGGGTTTGTTTTTTCACCATTTAGAATGAAATCAGAACATCCAGTAACTTGAAAACAGAGAATCCGAGGAACACTGACATTTCCAATTCATGGTTATAATTAGAGAGTGACAGAACTTAAAAAAAAAAAATCTGTGGCTTTCATAATCTTCTTTTTCTTTTTGTGGTTTTCTGGCTATGCCAATTCACCAGAGCCCCTCTTTTCTGCTGTAATTCCATTTATAATAATGCTGTGTTTCTTTCTTTCAGCATGCTCGGCGGAAGCTAACTCATTCAATTTCTTGGGTATTAAATCTTCAGTTCTGTACAAGTGTTATGTGTTGCCACGAGGTGGCTAGTCCTTGGCTCCTTTCACTGCTTTAGCATCGTTGGTAGCTCTGTCCCCACCTCTTTTTAAAATTTTATGTTTATCTTTTTTTTTTAAAAAAAAAATATTCTTTTCTCATAGCATCTCCCTGATGTTATTTCTTCTCCCTCTCTCCCTCCTAGTCCTTCATCCTCTCCAGCCTCCAGCCCTATCCACTCCTCCTCCTTTTTCCTTGCAGTAAGACTAGGCATCTCCCCTCATATTAAGCTGAATGAGGCAACCCAGTAGGAGGGTCCCAAAAGCAAGCAAAATAAGGAACCTAGCAACATCTTCATCAGAGAGGCTTCAGCCAGCAACTGAAACAGATGTAGAGATCCACAGCCAGACATTAGGTGGAGTTGCTTGGACCAGGAAGAGGAGAAAGGATGGTAGGAGTCAGAGGGGTCCAGGATACGGCAAGAAAACCTTCAGAATCAACTAACTTGGCCTCACATAAGTTCAGAGAAACTGAATCGACGACTAGGGAGTCTACATGGGTTTGACCTAGGCCCTCTGCATATATGCTATGGTTCTGCAGTTTTGTATTCTTGTGGGACTCCTAACAGTGGGAGCAGGGGTTGTCTCTGAACTTGGGCCCCTCTTAATGATGCTCTGTCAATCTTGTGTTGGTGACTCTTATGTTACAAGGCTTGTTATTGCATGCTTGAGCTTCTTGTTTCCTTGTTTCTCATGGTTTGTCCTCTCCGTCATCCTCTCTTTCTGTCTCTCTGTCTGTGTGTCTGACTGTCTGTCTGTCTCTGTCTCTTACTCCCTTTTTATGTGGATAGAGAATGTTTGAGCCCAAATGCCTCTGTTCTTCAGTCCAGAGTGCTTTCTCTTCCTCCTGGACTTTTTTTTTTCTTCTTGGTTCTATCAGTGAGCACACACAGGGCAGGAGTAAATCTGATGTCCAGGGCTTGTCTCAAGCCACCATTCAGAGATTCTCTACCTCCCTTATTCTCCTCATACAGCTTTAGACTACATGATCATTTTCTGGGGGGGGAGGGGTGGGGAGTTTTTATCTTGAAGACACTGACTGTACATGCTCACACAGGCTGTGGTTGTGTTAATTTCATAGACGTTTTATATCAGGTCTATTTATTATATATACAGTGGTTCAAATTTGGTGATGTATGCCCCTATCATCCACATTGAAGGAATAATATACTCTTATCAGTTATTGTCACTAGAGTTCCCAAAGTTAGAAGTAGACCCCAAACTAATATAGTTGGTTCTAGATTCATGAGTACAAGATGAATTCAAACGAAGAGAGTGATTATTATGTAATATATATGTACATCTATATGCATATATATGACGTAGTTTGAACATATTAGAGAAGTTCACATATTAGAAGGTTAATCCCAAGTCCATGTTAATTTTCAGGTGGGGTCTTTTGGAGGTAATCTGAAACTCCTAGAGCTAAAGCTCAATGTTGTGATTAGTGAGTGGCTCAATCAGAAGATTGATCTAAGCAAGTATACTCTTTCTTGTTTATTCTGTGGTGCCCTGTGCCATGTTAGGATAAAGGAAATAGATCTATGTCAAATGATAATTAGATGGCAGCACTATGTTCTCAGGAATGTCAGCTACATAAGCCAAATAAATTCCTATTCTTTATACATGGCATGGTCTCTGGTGTTCTTGTTATACAATAGTAACTAGACTAAGAGATAATCAAGGAGAAATCTTTGGTTCTGTTTGTTTTATGAATAATGGGAAAGTCCTTGATTTAAGTATTAAAAGAATATATATTTTATTTATTTAAAAACTTAGATTTGTAGCTAGGTGTAGTGCTGCACACCTTTAATCCCAGCACTTAGGGAGGCATAAGTAGATGGAGCTCTGTGAGTTTGAGGTCAGCCTGGTCTACATAGTGAGTTTCAGGACAACCAGAGCTACATATTGAGACCCTGTCTCAACAATACAAATTATTATTATTATTATTATTATTATTATTATTATTATTATTATTATTATTATTATGATGATGATGATGATAATTAATGATGTTGGCCTGCATTATGTATATACATCCAGTGATGATTGATACTCTGAGAATTCAGAAGAGGTTGTTGGATCCTCTGGAACTTGGGTTGTTTGGTTGTGAGTCATCATGTGGGTGCTGAGAACCAAACGAGGGTTCTCTGTAAAAGCAATAAATACTATTAACTCCTGAGTCAATATGTATCACCAAATCTTGCATTTTAAGTGTTTCTATGAAACTATCTGAGTGTGCTGATTCTTTTTTTTTTTTTACTGTTAGCTTGAACAATGTAGAGTCACATGGAAGCAGGAACCTGAACTAAGCAATTTCCCAGATCAGACTGGCAAATGACCATGTCTGTGGAAGATTATCTTGATTAATGATTGATGCAAGGGGACCTAGCCCACTGTAGGTGCCAGGTGGATTTGGGTTCTATAGGAAAGCTATCTGAGCATAAGCCAGTATGCAAGTGAAGAAGCAGAATTCCTCCCTAGTGTCTTTTTGAGCTTAGGTTTCTGCCTTGACTTACCTCAGTGATGTATTTTGACCTAGATGTGTAAGATGGCCAAACCCTTTCCTCTCCTAAATTGATTTTGGTTATTTTATGTGTAAGTATGTTTTGCCTACAGGTTTGGATGTGTACCAGGTGCAAGCCTGGTACCCCCAGAAGGCAGAAGAGGTGTTGGATTCTCTAGAACTGGAGTTACATGTGGTTGTGAACTTGAATCTTCTGCAAAAACACTCAGTGCTCTGAGGACATGTTATTTTATTACAAGAACAGAAAGCAAAGGAGGGTCCTGAAGAACTTGAACCCAGTTGTTTCATTTCTCGAAGTTCTCATTTTATCACCTGGATAACAGGAAGAAAATTAATGTTATTTAAGTTTTGTGGATTAAATTAAATGAATATCAGAAAAAAGTTGAGTTGTATACTGTGTAAAGTCCTATATAAATATGACAATTTTCTCAAGCAACAATGGTTAATCTCTAGTTGTTTATAATTTCATTCATTTAACAAATCTTTATCTGGATCTTAACTATCCTCATACTGCATAATTTAAAAATAATATATAACCAATCTATACCAGTGTATGTTTCATCTTTTCATCTCTCTATATTTATGGGAGTGAAGTAGAAAGTATAGGGACAGTATTGAAAGGCATGACTCCCATACTGTAGAATATAAAATTCTCTCTAAGACGCATATGAAGAAGGGGTAGAAAATAGGTATTAGGGAATTTTCTTCAAATGATGTGAACATACCCCCTTGATCCAGAATTACTGATATGTACCACATATGCTCAGTAAAAATGATGACTAATTGGGTGATAATTTCTTGAGTAGAAATTAATGTGAACACCACTCAACTGAACTTCATTTTTAAAACTCCTGAACAGAAACTGCAAAGAGAACTTAATATTAGCAATATTATTATTAGAAAGTTCTGAGCCTCAGGGCCCAGCCTGGCTGCTCGGTGAATCACTGCTAATTCCTCTGAAGCTCTACAGAGTCATTTGTTCAAATGTGAATGGTCTGTCTGTGCCAAGAAAATAGATGGTTGTTGTACAAAAACAGGAAGCTTATAGCCAAAAGAGAATCTGTACTCTCATTGAGAGGAAAGCACTAAAGAAAAAGAAACGGCAAAGGAAAAGATCATCCTAGGACCATAGGCAAGTATGCAGAACATCATTACTGTACAATGAAGAAAATCATAATGATAGATAAAAATACATTCACCAATAATATAGTCAACATATATAGCAGATATACCTAAATTCTTCATTAAGTACAGATATCATATTCATGTGTATAGAGAGACCTATATACATATATATGTAGATATGTATATCTGTATTTGTATATATCTGTATATGTACATATATGTATATATATATGTATATATAATATGTAACATTGGTTTATATATTATGTATATGTAGGTATATGTATATATGTATATATCAGTATCACGTAGGAGATAGAATGCTAAATAAGATTTCTTTTTTTGGGGGTGTTGAGACAGGGTTTCTCTGTATAGCCCTGGCTGTCCTGGAACTCACTTTGTAGACCAGGCTGGCCTTGAACTCAGAAATCTGCCTGCCTCTGCCTCCCGAGTGCTGGGATTAAAGGCATGTACCACCACGTCCAGCTAAATAAGATTTCTTATGTCTTACTTAATGTCTAGTAAAGCTAATTCCCATTGTTTTCCAATAACCTGAATATGTGAGATGTAGTTTGACATTCATTAATTTTTACACATGCAATATTAGAAACATAGCCAATTAAATAGATGTGTTTTACAAGTAGAAAGACTACTTAAAAACATCACAACAAGGCTAGAAAACAGCCTACAGTTTTTAAAGAATACATAGAAAAATAGCCTCTCTCCTAATATTGTAGATCAGGGAAATTTGTTAGGGCTTAGAAGACTCAATATTTTATTTCATGAATTCTATGATATATATACTGTCTGAAGTTTTTCTCTAATTATATGAAATATAAATTTTGCATATAACCTGTGTTCCTGCACAAAATTAGAGGGTGAGGAAATGAGGTCTCATAAACTAGTATAAAATATTTGATCTGCCTTCAAGTAATTTATCATCTAATTGTATAAGATAAAAGATGACTCAGTGGAATAATGGGTGATTAAATCTATGACTAAGTAGTTAAGTAAGGTTGAATGGTACTTTGTAAATATTATGTGTAAGTAAATAATATTTGTCTTAGTCAGAGTTTCCATTCCTGCACAAAACAGCATGGCCAAAAAGCAAGTTGGGGAGGAAAGAGTTTTTTCAGCTTACACTTCCACACTGTTGTTCATCAAAGGAAGTTAGGACTAGAACTCAAGTCAGGAAGCAGGAGCTGATGCAGAGGCCATGGAGGGATGTTTCTTACTGGCTTGCTTCCCCTGGCTTGCTCAGCTTGCTCTATTATAGAACCCAAGACTACCAGCCCAGGGATGGCATCACCCACAATGGGCCCTTCCCCTCTTAATCACCAACTGAGAAAATGCCCCACAGCTGGATCTCATGGAGGCACTCCCCCAACTGAAGCTCCTTTTTCTTTGATAGCTCCAGCTTGTGTCAAGTTGACACACAAAACCAGTCAGTACAATATTACATGAAAAATTGTGTGTGTGTATGGTGTGTGTGTGTGTGTGTGTGTGTGTGTGTGTGTGTGTTGGCAATCTACTTGAATAATAAGTTGTAATCACATAAAGAAAAGGTAGTGGAAGCATTGGCTGAGAAAATAGTTTGAGCACAAGTTCTGAATTGTGAATGAAGCCACAGGCAAATGAAGTCTTGGTATATGGTCTGACTTATAAACCTGGAAAGGTGATTGGCGCTAGTTTATGGATGTACTTAAAATCCATCCTTTAGAAACTAGTTTCATTCAGAAGGAAGACATGAGCGTCTGTGGACTTGGAGCTATCCACTTGAAAGACCTGTTTCTGGATAATGAGTCTGTAGAAAGTATCCATAATGGATGAGGATAGGGTATTCCTGGAGAGAAAGGGGCCAATTAGTAGATGATTAAAATAGACCAGACATGGTTATTAATAGGAAAGATAATGATAGTGCTTACAGAGAAGATGGATGAGTGAGCTCTGAAAGGAGAGGGGATCAGCCCCTGGTGACAGGGAATGGAGCCATGGAGAAAGTGAGAGTAAAAAGATTCTTTTCCGAGGATGCGACTCCGTTATCTTATGAAAGACCCTGAAAAATAGTAAGGTCCAGAAAGTCCTGCAGAGAGTTGTGTTCCCTCAAATGTGCACATCTTCTCCGATCTTTTGGAGACATCCACTAGGGATGAAGATGATGGCATAGCGATTGGACCCTTCATATGGAAGAGCAGCACACACCTAAGCCGGTAAAACTTCACAACAGTTGAAGTTATGCCTCTGGCCTGCACAGAAGAGTGTCTGGCCTTAGCGCTTAGCTATCGACTCTGTTCATGAGAACACTATCTATAAACCACTCTGTTCCAGACACAAATGTCAGCAAAGGCCATCACTGTACTGGAACCCAGTGGTGTGAATTACCTCTCTGGGTGCATACACCCTCTGATGGTGAAGGTGGAATTTGACTCCAGGCAGGCTGATTCCAGAGCCCATGCTAATATGTCACAAGTATCGCTATTGGTTGTTTATTTGAGTTTCCAGAGTGAGGATCACAGAACACTTCTGTTTCCTTTGGTCCATGGATAGAATTTAGCGGGTTTGAAAAGAGGCACCATACAAGGGGCCATTGAAAGCTTTGAGTTTTGTACATGTTTTGATCTTATTTAACCCCTTTCCCCATCTCTTCCCAAGTCCATCTCCCTTCCCTACCCCAGCCTTGTGTCAAAACAACTCTTCAAGAGTCATTTATACTACTCAACTATCCCTACGTGTGTGGTCTCTCCTCTGGGGATGTTAGCTTTAAATCTTTAGACATGAGTGTTTCACTTGGAATATCCATAGAAGTCAGGAAATTTCTAAGGGGGTGGTGGGTAAGAACTGTAAAGGGAATGGAGTTGCAGTACACTAATATAAAGGGGCAAAAGAGACTAGTGGAATAAGGAAGGGTCACCCTAGGGTTGGAGAGCAGAGAGTAGGGGGGATGAGGACGTATGGGGAGAGAGAACACTATAAAAATATATTTGAAAGAGCATATGAAAACCATTTGCTGTAGAATCATACGCGCACACACATACATATACACATATACATTATAGATGGATGGATGAATAGGTAGGCAGGTAGATAGATGATAGATAGATAGATAGATAGATAGATAGATAGATAGATAGATAGATAGATAGATAGAATTGAAGTAGGAAATGGAGTTACCCTACACTACAGCACACAGTGCCTCTACTAGATAGCAGAGGCTACTAAATAAAAAGCCCACTGGCAAGAATGGGTTACTAATGTTGGAGTTTTTGGCAAATGAGTTCCCACAAACCCCCAAATGCTATAGGCTATTGCCCTTACCTTTATTGTCCCCCACAATGTGTTGGCAAGGCCCATACATACAATGTCCTAGATGAAGTCACCAAGCTATCTGGTACAGCCCTGGAAGCTTTAAGAGTTCTGGAAAGCTCCATGCCATGCATGCTACCTGCAGAGAAAAGTAACATCAGGCATGGTCAGAGGTGAACTCTGTGTGCTGCAGCAGGGGCTGACCTGGAGAGACCTTCCCACAGACACAAACCCATTCTTAGGCAACTGGCTCAGTCTAAAGTCAGCAAGGAGGCCCCTGTCTCTGCAGCCTTCAGCCCAAGGCAGAATGAATTCCTGGAAGAGGTGCCACTGGATGGATGTAAAGACAGACAAGGTCTTAACTGGTGACATGTCATAGGAAACTTGTGTGTGTGTGTGTGTGTGTGTGTGTGTGTGTGTGTGTGTGTGTGTGTATGAAGTGAGCAGGCCTTTTGTTTGGTTTTATAGCAGAAAGGGGCGTTGTTCTTTGATTCCATAATATTTATCTCAGTTATTTTTAAAAATCTGCTGTGCCAACTTGGGATATATATTTATTTCCCTAAGAACATTTGCTGGAAAAATAATCCACTTTCTCACTTGTATTTCTTCTCTCTACCTGCAATTCTTCTAACAATGGTGGCAATGTATGGAAATTTTTAGTGTGCTGGACTATATGCACTGGATGCTGGCATAATTTGTTGTTCAAGTTTTGAACCATGATGTGACTAATGAGTACCAATGGACAAATGATAGAGATAGATTCTAGGAGATGGATTCTTTTATTTCCCCATATTAATAACAACAAAATGAGCTAATACACACTAAGTCATAGAGAATGGGAGAATCAGAGGGAATGCAAGACTCTTTCATTTCCTTTCTTTAATTTAGAAATTAAAAAAAACATTGCTTGCACATTCAGTGAAGAAGAGGTGTTCTTACCATCTGTTAGCCTGCGAGATGATGGGGACCTCAGAATACAAACAGGAGGGGATGGAGAAAGGGGGCATGGGAGGCTAGAGGGGAAAGGGAGAGGGGAGAGTAATGTAATTTTATTTTAATTAAAATTAAAAATGTGTGAATTGGATTTTGAGTTCTTTGGGTCACATATGCATATATGGATATGTATAAATATATACATAATGTATCCATATGCACACATATACATACATGCACACACATACATACATACATGTACACATATACATATATGTCTATGTCTGTGTGTGTGAGTTGTCTGCATAATGGTAGAACATGAGTTTTTCACACTCAGGATTAGAGATCATAGATCTCATTACTTTGCCCACAGTGAAAGCTCTCGGGCACCATCCTACTCAGCACAAACACCTTGTGTATCTGAATGCACAAATACCTGATATGAGCCACATGAAACACTATCTCCTTGCACATCACACCCCACACAAATTATCTCAGCCACACAAGCATCCTTCTGCACCTTCTGTCTCCCATTTGTGACATTTCCCTTCTCTAGACACTCAGACGGAAAACCCTTGAGTCATGCCAACCTCTCACTCCCTTAAATCAGTCACTATGTCCTGTCAGTTCTAATTCTGAGTAGTCAGTCACATCTGTGCCTTCTGTCAGTTCTGTCTTCCCTATTCCAGACTACATTTCTTTTTCTCATGGAGTTGGAACCTAATTGGCCTCTCTTTGATTCCTTTGCTGAGTACCCCCTCCCCTCAACAGGTTTCAGAGCAATCTCAATCAGAGGCTTTAGGCTGAATACCCTGCCCGTGCAAACTCAAACCCTGTGATGCCCAGCGCCTGTGGTACCTCTTTCCAATGAAGCTTCCTTGCTCACAACCTGCATATAACTACATCATTCTGTCGAAGCTATGCCTGACACTGCTTGTAAAATTCAGTTTAAAATACTTATTTACTTTAAGCAAATGAGTGTTTTGCCTGCACCTATGGATATGTACCATGTGCTATGCCTTATACACTTGGAAGTTGGAAGAGGAGGTTGAGCTCTTTGGATTTGAGTTAGGGATGGTCGTGAACCACCATGTGTGCGTTGGAAGCCAAACCTTTGTTCTCTGTGGGAGGAGTCAGTGCTCTCAACTGCTGAGCCATCTCTTCAAACCCCAACTCCTTTTATAGTTTGAATTCGGGGTCCATAATCATTTCCATTGTTCTTGGTGTGTCTTCTTTACCAGCAATGATTCTATCTGGAGTTCAACTCTAGGCTCAAATATTATTCTCTAGAAAACTCATCTGCCTTAGCGCCCTACCAGAATTTCTTCCTCCTTGATCTTTGTGTACACTGTGTTATCTGAAGCACATGCAATGTTCCACTTCTTAGTACTCTTGGTCTTGCCTGTGAATTTACCATCCCTATATGTTTTCATCATTGCCATCCTAATTTTGGGGCAGACAGTCACTTGTGATGACACAAAACTGCACACGGAAGTCAAAGCAACTTCAACTTATGCCTTCTCTTCCTTCGTACATTATGGCATGAAGTGTGCCTCTTTTAGATATTACATGTCAAGATTAAGGGTCTCCAAGGAAGGCTCACCCATGCAGTGCAATCAGACAAAGGAACATCTATTTTGTTTGTTTGTTTATTTTATTTGATATGGGCTTGATTTTGTTTTCTCTCTTCTTTCTGTACTGGCATACAAGTTGACATTTGATTTCCTTCTGAGAGGGTTTCAAATTGCAAAGCTAGTTTATTAAGTTCTTAGTTAAAAGTATAATGCATTTTGAATGTATTTATAGTGATCAGAATTGTTATCAGCAAATAGATCACCGAACACTGATGTTTAATCTCACAGGGTTTTGTGTATTTTTGTACTATATCAATATTCATAAAATATGTTATGTTTTTCCTGTTAGTTAATTGGCTACAAATTAGTATATTATTATTATTTTAACAGCTGTGACTAGAGTGTTACAGAATGATGGTGACCAATTTTACTTTATTTTATTTTTTATTTAGCCCTGGCTTTCTGGGATATGTTTATACCTCAGGTTGAAAAGACTACAGGATATAAAAATCTTTTTTTTAATTCTGAAATGCTAAATAATTCACGGATGTTGGAGATGGAGAGAGAAAGGGAAATGGGAAGCAAAGGTCATGGAGATGCCTAGAGGGACTCACAGCCAATTTTAAGAGGTCAATCCAGAGAAGAACAGCCACAGGAAAAGAAGTATTGCTGCAGACACACATTAAGAATTGAAGGTTCCAAGGATAAGTGATCTCGTCCCATGTGGTTAGCTTCAAACACACACAGCTGTGAGCCATGGTAAATGAACTCGGCAGGTTGCACTTATAAAATTTCTTCATATGAACATAATGATAATGATTGTGAATACAAGGCTATAAATTTGAGGAAGGAGTAAGGAAGACCAGGGGTTGGAGGAAAGAGATGGAGGATGAACTGATGTAGATATTCCTGTATGTAAATGATAAGTGTAATGAAATTCTCAATATATACATAAATGTGCATTGCTGCTTTGTATAGCTTCAGAATGTGCAAATGCTGGTAGTTGAAAAAATGCCAGCAAACTTACCTGGATGATTACAATTACAAAGCCCTCACCATGTTAAGCCCTAGTTAAGTTTCTTCCCAAGATGGAAGGAAGATTACAATAGTATTCTGTATAGTTTTTCTTTAAGAAGACTGATTTTCAAACTAGTTGTTAGTTAGAAGGGGAATAATTACCCCATAAATACCCTGACATCCATTGCACCTTCATTTCAGTGTACAGCAGAGAGTCTTATAAGGTGAGGGGATCAACCTTCAAGTTTCTATTTATTCTACTCTCTATTTGCCACTTTTTATCCAAATATTAGCCATTGGGTTTCTAGGAGTGTTCAACACTTTCTAATACCTCACTTATTCATAGTCTCAATCTGCTTTCTACATATACTTATGTTGTATGTATATGAATACATATACAAAAATATATAAATATATATTCATAAATATACAACTTTATAATCCATATGTAAAGTATGGCTCAATTTACCCATGTACAATGGTATTCATGAGACATGTCAGGCCAGATCATCAAAGTCTCCATAAGGTTTTGCGAGCTGATTGTTAAAGCTACTAATGAAAATGAAATAATTAAAACTTACGACTTGATAAACTGCATGAAATGAAGGTGGCACATACCCCAACTACTTCCTAGTCTCCTTATGACTATCTGGGCTCTATGACATTTCTCTGCATTGAATTTGTGTACGTGAAATGCTGAAACACACTTGCCGTATGGACTCTGTCTGGTGGAGATGATTACACCATGGACACTGTCAATTACCACCTATATTATTTTTGTTCTGTTTGCTTTGTGTTTCCTTTTTCTGTCATGAAAAGCTAGTCTGTTAAAAACATGTCCGTGTGCTAGTGTCGACAGACCCACTCTTCTCTACTGGAAACATTTTCTATGTTTTCTGTCACACACAAAACTATGGATTTACATAGACATAACACACACATGCACACACACACACACATACACACACACACACACACACACTATCTACCTATAAGCTCCCTGTAGTCACTTTAATCAATGCCACTCATATTTAAAAATGTAGCAGGCCTCTCCAATGGACTTAATCTATCTCCTTTGCAAAAGATCTATAATTTGAATACATTGTATGTTTGAATATTTCAACATCTGGATTTATTGCATTTTATTTTTACAGGGATCAAGTCAAAATACTAGACTTTTTATTAAATTTAAATCTTACAGACACTAGTCTTAACAAAGTTGTGTTCTATTTAGGATTCTAGGGGAGGGTCAGCATTTCCTTGAGTTGTATACCTGTGAGTAGAACCAGGCTCCAGTGGACAGTGCCACACCCGTGGTTGGACAGACAGCTCTGGTTAAACTTAGTGGGTAACAAATCTGAACAAAAAGGCATGAATATGGAGGAATACATGGAGGTTGACAGGGCAAGACACAATAAAAGGAAACAGAGGAATCAGATTGCATTATACACAGGTAGGAATTCTCAAGGAACAAATTTAATAAAACATTTTAAAATGTGTCTCATTCAATATTTAGGCACTCTTTTGGGGGGCTCTCCTCCCATTGATTACTGACTAGGCCATCTTTTATACTAAAACTATTATTCACTTTTGACTAGAAATTCAAATTAAACTATGTGTACTACGTTCTAACTACTGAAAGTGGTACTATTTGTAAGGCATAAAGGTATATTTGACCGACATACTAGGTCATTTTAAGTAGTGCCCATAGTGACTGACACAGGGAATGGCTCACAATAGGAAACCTGTCTGTGCTTGTTTGTAATATCTGAATAGTTTCTTGCCTTATTCTTCATTAACTGTATCGTGCCTAAATACTTCTGTTGCACTAAACCAGGAAACCTTTTTTGAAATTTGAAATAACATGTAAGATACACGTTTAACAAAGTTAAATCTAGCAGCTGAGAAATTGGTGATGAAATCAGGACCACCAGGCAGCAAGCCAAGGCAATAGGCAAGTGTGTGATAACAACTTTCAATACAAGAAGTTAAAATATCTTGCCTTGGGTGGAAGGCATGCACGTGGGAAAAACCTGAACACGGAGAGGGGACAGCTAAATGTGAACTCTGGGTTGAATGCACAGGAGACAGAAATGATTTCGAGCTTTTTAGTGTACTGAGATTGACGCTTTTGCTATTAGTTGACTGAGAAATAATGTATCTCAGAAGCAGTTAAAACTAGTAAGGCTCTCATTTTATGAAATGCTGTGACCGCACATGTTGCAGAACAGTATGTATAACAAGAAAATGGGCAATTAGAATGAGAGGCCAGTCAACTAGAATGGGTGGCAACCATAAACCAACAAATAGGCCAGGCATGACACACAGGGTTATAACTGAGCAAAAATATCCAATAGTGCAAATTCTAACTTTGGGTCAGGAGCGTTAGGGAGAATTTAAGGTCTTTGAGTCACAAAACTAATTTTTCTAAAAGATATCTTTGCCTTGGGGACAAGTAATAGAATAGGCAGAGCAATTGGTGCAGATTGTAAATAATGGGCTTTATAATAATGTTTCTGGGATCAACAGCAGACGTGAAACCGGTCATGTAGACAGAGGGCAGTTAGATTTTAGAAGAGAGGACACAACAGGTTTTCTTGTTTTCATTTAAAATCCTACAATTTTTGATGAAGATCAATTGTGTTAGAATTGGTGTCATAATCTATGGAATTTCTGCAAAAATGTCTTAGATAATAACTTCAGGGGCAGTTCATTGATACATCTACTGAGCAGAATAATAGTTTTAGGATTAGGAAGGTGTGCATGAAGACCTATACAATATCTAAAAAGCTATTGACAATTGCTGCCTGCTGTGGGGAGCGAGAGTCGGTTATTTTTCACAGTTGGGTTCCCTGAGAGGTTAGTCATGCTCTAGTACATGATCCTAACCCGTGCACATATCGGCAGCACAAGTAAGACCCTGTGATCCCTCCTTCCTCTCCCTCCCTCCCTCCTTCCCTCCCTCCCTCCCTCCCTCCCTCCCTC